>NW_023270062.1:395843-513138 GCF_011800145.1 Mirounga leonina
ATTTCGTAGACCCTTACCCAGGGACCCCAACGCACTAGACGTTGACACTACCCCATCTTTCTTTGAAGTCCATTAGCGTTTTAAATGGTTCTCCATCCCCTCACTTTCCATCTCGAGGTGTCGTCGGGTCCAAAACGAGTCTCCTGTAGTCAGCATATGGATGGCTCTTGATTTTTTATCCAATCCTATACCCTGTGTCTTTTTATTGGAGCAATCAGCCCATTTACATTTAGAGTAACTATTGAAAGATATGAATTTAGTGCCATTGTATTGCCTGTAAAGTCCCTGTTTCTGTAGATTGTATCTGTTTCTTTCTGGTCTATCTCACTCTTGGGGTCTCTCTTCACTTACAGAATCCCCCTTAATATTTCTTTTGGTGGTGGCTTGGTGGTCACATATTCTTTCAGTTTCTGTCTGTCCTGGAAGCTCTTTATCTCTCCTTCCATTTGAATGATAGCCTTGCTAGATAAAGTATTGTTGACTGCATAGTCTTTCATTTAGTACCTTGAATATATCATGCCAGCCCTTTCTGGCTTGCAAGTTTTCTGTGGATTGCTCTGATGTTATCCTGATATTTCCCCCTCCTTACCTAAGTTTTCCCTAGGTGTTCTCAGGATATCTTTTTGGCTCTGTGAATTGCAAGCTATCACTATTGTATCTTGGGGTGTTGATCTATTTTCATTGATTTTTGGAGGGGTCCTCTCTGCCTCTTGGACATGGATGCTTTCTTCCTTCTGCAGATTAGGGAAGTTCTCAACCATGATTTACTCAAATATACCTTCTAGCCCTCTCTCTCTCCCCCTCCTCTGGGATCCCGATAATATGGACATTGGTTCGTTTCAAGGCATCATTAAATTCTCAAAACGTTTCTTCATGTGCTATTAGTTGTCTTTCTCTCTTTTCCTCAACTTCCTTCCTTTCTATCAGTCTGTCCTCTAGATCACTTATTTTCTCTTCTGCTCCATTCACCCTACTGTTAGAGCATCCAGTTTAGACTGCATCTCATGCATAGCATTTTTAAGTTCGCCCTGATTGATCTCATCTCCTCCTTTAGAGATTCTGCTTTGTCATATATACTTTTACAATTCTAGCAATTAACTTTATAATTGTCGTATGAATTCCATCTCTGACATCTTACTTATATCCGTATTGATTATCTTTGTGGCAGAGGACATTGCCTCTGGTTCTTTTCTCTGTTGTTAGTTCTTCATTCTAGTCATTCTTCCCAGGGAAGGATGGGTAAGAGAATGAACTGAGTCTAAAATATCAACCACAACCCAAGCAAAATGCACCCTAGAAAAAAATCCTAGTGGTCAGAAGCTACCACAGAAAAGCACATGATACCAAAATGCAGCAAAACTATATTAAAAAAAGGTGGAGGGTAAGAGAGACTATAATCTCACAGGGTGGACAAAGCAGGGTGATCTGCTTGTTCCTGATGGAATTTTGGTGTGTTAGATGACACTACATCCCCAAATTGCAAAGAAAGAAAACTTATATTTATATAAAAATAAAATTGAATAGAGACAAAAAAGGACTAGAATGAAGCATATATTTTTAAAATGTAGAAATGAAAAAAATAAAAGCTAAAAAGTGACTTAAAAACACAAGTTGGTAAAGTAAGAATATTGTTGAAATGGCGAAATGGTAAAGAAGAAAAAAAAAAAAAAGGAAAGAAATGGAAGGATAAACGAGTTCTGAAGAAACACCTAAAGCTCAATATACTCTCTTCCCCTGGTGCTGGTGTTTTACAATCTTATGGGATCTATAAGCTTGTCATTCACTGTTTTTCCATCTGTCTTCTGGGGGAGGGGACCGCTGTGCTGCTTCTCAGGTATCTTTGCCTGGGCAGAGTTGCCCCACCCTTTGACAGGGGGATGGGCATAATGTAGTTGGTCCTCTGTGTGGCTTTTGTTCCCTGGTAGCTTTCTGTGCCTGTTCAGAGTCAGAGCAAAAATGGCTGTGATTGCATCTCCCGCCCAGAACCACAAAATCGCCATCCCCCCTCTTGAATAAACCTTCCTGGTAAAACCATCTCCCTTTCTGCATGCACCAATCTCTGCAGACTCTCTTGGTTTCATACCCCCTGCAATTCCTGGGGGGTCCCCAGTACTGCCAATGTCTCTGCACTCTGTGTCTTTGGGACTGTGAGCAGTTGTGGGCTCCACACTTTTCCAGGGCCACCAGTGCCCTAAGAGCTGCTGCCTTGTCATGCACACAGCCTCTGTGTGCACCAAGCTCCACAGACTCCTGTGGCTTATGGCCACTGTAATTCTCCCCAGGGGATTCCCAGGCACCTGAGAGTGTCTCTGTGCTTTGTATCTTTGGGACTGCAAGCATTTGTGTGCTCCCCTGTGCACCCTGCTTCGCTACTTCTAGGTCACAGCTGGGTGCTGCCCTACTGTCCTTTCCAGGTCTGTTGCCACCATGAGAGCTATTGCCTTGTCATGGACACAGCCATTTCATCCCTCCCAGGTGATGGTAACTGCCCACACATTCCAGTACTTTTCAAGGTGCTCAGGAAAAGAGTGGTCTCCCTACTGGCCGGGCTCATGGTTTATGGCAACTGGAGCTGAGATTCCCTCCTGAGCTCACTGACCATAACCAATTTCCCTGTTCCACTGGGTGGGCTCTCTATCAGTTCAGGCACCCCTGTTCTTTCTGTGTCTCCTGGAATCCTGAGACCACAGTGACCCACCTAAAATTCTGCCTTTTTCATCAACTGAGCACTTTTCAGAAAGGGAAGTCTCTCACTGGGCAGATTTCTAAGGTTTCTGAGTTTGTGCTCTGGTGTTATACCACTTTCTGGTAGCTGGCTTATGGAGGCTCCCTCCCCCTTCCTTTCATCTTCCAATATTTTCCTACCTTGCAAAAAGCAGTCTTTTTTCTGCTTGTAGATTTCCAGATATATTTTCTTACATCTCAGGCTGAATTCATGGGTGTTCAGATGTTTTGATAGATATCCAGCTAAATTCAAGTGACTAGATGAAATGAGGTCCCCTGCCCTTCTGCTATCTTGCCTCCCTCTCCTAGATTGCAACTTTCTGATTTCATTCTTTTTTATGGCTAATATTCCATTTTGTGTATGTATGTGTGTGTGTATATATATACATCACATTTTATTGTTATTTTAATTACAGTGTGGTTATCATACAGTGTTATATTAGTTTCAGGTGTACAATATAGTGATTAAACAATTCCGTACATTACCCAGTGCTCATCAAGACAATTGCCCTCTTTAATCCCCATTATCTATTTCACCCATCCCCTTACCCACTTCTCCTCAGTAACCATCAGTTTGTTCTCTATAGTTAAGGGTCTTTTTCTTGGTTTGTCTCTCTCTCTCTTTCCCTGTCTCTCTCTCTCTTTTATCCCTTTGTTCCTTTGTTTTGTTTCCTAAATTCCACATATGAGTGAAATCATATGGTATTTCTTTCTCTGACTGACTTATTTCACATAGTATTATACTCTTTAGCTCCATCCATATCATTGCAAATGGCAAGATTTCCTTCTTTTCTTATGGCTGATTAATATTCCATGTATATATGTACATATTAATACCCTATATATATATATATATATATATATATATATATATATATATATATATACCATATCTTCTTTATTCATTCATCTATAGATGAATACTTGGGTTGCTTCCAAAATTGGGCTGTTGTAAATCATACTGTGACAAACATAATGGTACATGTATCACTTAGAATTAATGGTTTTGTATTTTGGGGGTAAATACTGTGGATCATAGGGTAGTTCAATTTTTAACTTTTTGAGGAACCTCTGTTTTAATTTTCCAGAGTGGCTCCACCATTTTGCATTCCTACCCAGAGTGCATAGCTGTTCCTTTTTCTACACATCCTCACCAACACTTGTTTTTTGTGTTTTTGATTTTAGTCATTCTGACAGGTGTGAGGTAATAACTCATTGTAGTTTTGATTTTCATTTCCCTGATGATAAGTGATTTCAAGCATTTTTTTATTTGTGTGTTGGCCATTTGGATGTCTTCTTTCAGGAAATGTCTGTTCATATCTTCACCCATTTTTAATTGGGTTATTTGTTTTTGGGGTATTGAGTTGTATAAATTCTTCATATATTTTGAATATTAATCCCTCATTGGATATATGATTTGCAAATATTTTCTCCCATTTGATGAGTTGTCTTTTTGTTTTGTTGGTCTAGAGGACATAGTGCTAAGTGCAATGTCAGTCAAAGAAAGACAAGTACCATATGATTCACTCATATGTGGAATTTAAAAAGCAAAACAAACAAACAAAGAAAAAAGACAAACAAAAGAAACAGACGCACACTATAAGAATAAACTAGAAGTTCTTGGGGGAGGATAGGCAAAATAGGTAAAGGGGATTAAGGAGGATATCTGCCATGATAAACACTAGGTGATGTATGGAATTGTTAAATCACTCTATTGTATACCTGAAACTAATATAACATGTATGTTAATTATACTTGAATTTTAAAAATAAATTTAAAAAAGAATTTAAAAATCAATAGCCTAAAGGTAGCTGGCAAACTACATAATACCAGATTAAACACACTTTAAATAAAACGTTAGCCAAAAAGAAGTCTCAAGGAAAATTTACAAATATTTCAAAGTAATGAAAATAGAAATACCACTTGCCAAAATCTGTGGGATGCATCAAAAGTGTTTAGAGGGAAATTCATAGCACTAAGTGGCTATGTTTGAAAAAAGGAAAAACCCAAAATCATTCATCTAACCTTCCACCTTAGCAAACTAGAAAAAGAGCAAATTCAATACAAAGTAAGTAGAAGAAAAGAAATAAAAACTAGATTAGAAATAAATAAAATTGAAAACAGAAAATCAATAGAGAAAATCAACAAAACCAAGAAGTCGATTCTTTGAAAAGTTCAATAAAATTAATAAATCTTTAGTTAACAAACCCAAAAGAGAAAAAACACAAATTGCTAATACCAGAAATGAAAGAGGGGCCATCGTTATTGATCCTATGGATATTAAGAGGATAATAAAAGAATATTATGAGCAATTATATGATCACAAATTTGATAACCTAGACAAAATGGACTAACTTATTAAGAAAACAGTCTACCAAAACTTATATAAGGAAAAAATTGATCATCCAAATAGGCTTTATATCTACTAAAGTAATTAAATCAATAATTACTGTCCTAAAACAGAAAGCCACAGGCTAAGATGGATTTACTAATAAATTGTGTAAAACATTTGAGAAAAAAATAGCAATTTTTCTACAATCTCTTCCAGAAAATAGAAGCAGAGTTAATACTCTGTGAGGCCAGCATTAACTTAATACCAAAACCAGAGAAAGACTACAAGGCATGAAATATTAAGACTGAAATCTCTCATAAACATATATACAAAAATTTTTAACAAAATATTAACAAATCAAATCCAACTAATTACCCTAAGAATTCTTGTCACAAGGATACTTTTTATGTTTCCTTTTATTGTATCTATATGAGATTATAGATGTTAATTAAACCTATTTTGATAATCATTTCACAATATAAGTAAATCAAACTATCATGTTGTTTACCTTACACTTACACAATAATCTATGTCAATTATTTCTCAATTAAAAAATGGGAAAAGAATGTAAAATGCAAATCTATAAAATTCCTAGAATATAACATAGGAGAAAATCTAAGTGACTTTAGATTTGGGTTTGGGGATGACTTTTTAGATACAGAAGCAAAAGTGCAGACCATTATTGGAAGATGGCAGAGCGTGAGGACTCTAGGCTCACTTCTTCACATGAATACAAGTGGATAACACTCGCATCAGTGTAAATAACTCAGAAAATGACCTGAAGATTGGCAGCACAAACTTCACAACTAAATGGAGAGAAGAGGTCACATTAAAGAAGGTAGAAAGGGCATCTACTGTGGGGAGTTAAAGGGTCTCACAAGCCAACCATGGAATGAAGGGAGCTGCGGCAGCAGAGAGAGAAGAGATACAGACTATCACACTGGGAAGTCCACACATGGAAGATGAATCCCCACAGCATTTGGCTTTGAAAACTAGAGATGCTGAATTTTGAGAGTTCTAACAAACAGCAAGATTTATAGCCTGGAACTTTAAAAATCAACAGACTCAGCTCTGGGAGAGCTGGGAGGGTGATAAGAAGCAGTCCCAGCCCTTAAAGAGACAGCACAACAAAAAAACCCCACAGAGATACAGTATACATGCAGCAGTTTGAAAAATGTCTGAGGCATATGGGAGGGAAAGTTATTAATCATGGAGTGTATCTCTGAGGGACAGAGATTAGTGGGAGACTCCTCCAGGAACAAGGGAGTTGGCAGGTGCCATTTCCATCCCATATCCCTCAGCATAAACATACACCATCTGTGGAAAACAGCACTTTGCCAGCATTCACTACCTAACTTGCTTACACAACACCCAGCCCCCTCCAAGCCAGGCCTGTCTCAGTCCTGATGCTGCAGATCCCCCTCCCCAGAAGACCAACACAAATCTTGCCAAATTTCGTCTCCAAACAGTACCTTTTTTCTGGGAACAGTGGTAGTGGCCAGACATCTCCCAGAGACCAAGCACACCTTGTTAAAACTGTGGGCCCTACTCAGGCAACTATTGCAGATTGGACCCAGCAAGCCCCAGTCTCTGCAGCAGAGACACATCCCTTCTGGCAAAGGGCCAGCACTACCTTGTTAAGAGTGCACACTCATCCCACTACTTTCTAGAGCAGGAGATGTAGCTTACTCACCTAACACACAGAAAAGTACACAGAGAGTTAGACAAAATGAGGAGACAGAGGAATATATCCCAGATGAAGGAACAGGATAAAATTACAGCAAGAACTTAAGTGAATGGAGATAAGTAACATGCCTGATAAAGAATTTAAAGTAATGATCATAAAGATACACACTAGACATGAGAAAACAGTAGAGGGCATCAGTGAGACCCTTAACAAAGAGATTTTAAAAAAGAACCAATCAGACATGAAGAACACAATAAATGAAATTAAAAATAAAATAGATGAAATAAATAGCAGAATAGAAAAAGGAGAAAAATGAATCAGTGATCTTGAAGACGGGTAATGGAAAGTAATCAAGCTGACCAGTGAGAAAAAAATATGCAAAATGAGAATAAACTTAGGGAACTCAGTGATTCCATCAAGCATAATAACATTCACATTATAGGAATCCCAGAAGAGAGAGAGAAAAGGGGACAGAAAGTTTATTTGCAGAAATAATAACTAAAAACTTCCTACATCTGGACGAGGAAACAGAAAATCAGATTCAGGTGGCACAGTGATCCTCCAACAAAATGAACTCAAGGAGGTTGACACCAATACGCAGATAATTAAAATGGCAAAAAGTAGTGATACAGGATTTTAAAAGCAACAAGAGAAAACAATTACATATAAGGGAAAGCCCATATCAGCAGATTTTTCAACAGAAAGTTTGCAGGCTAGAAGAAAGTGGCATGATATACTCAAAGTTCTGAAAGGAAAAAAATCTGAAGACAAGAGTACTCTATCCAATGAGGATAAGTGTATCATTCAGAATATAAGAATAAATAAGGAATTTCCCAGACAAACAAAAGTTAAAGGAGTTCATGACCACTAAACCAGCCCTAAAAAATGTTAAAGAGGACTCTTTGAGTGGAAAGGAAAGACCATAAATAGGAGTAAGGGAAGTAAGAAGAACAAAAGCAATAAAAATAAGTGTATCTCTAAAAATCAGTAAGGGGACTCACAAAATAAAAGGATGTAAAATATGACACCATGTACTTAAAACGTGGGGGTGAGAAGAGTAAAGAATGGGTTCAGGGGTGCATGGGTGGTTCAGTTGGTTAAGCATCTGCCTTCGGCTCAGGTCATGATCCCAGGGTCCTGGGATCGAGCCCTGCATGGGCTTCCCTGCTCAGCGGGGACCCTGCTTCTCCCTCTCTCTCTGCCACTCCCCCTGCTTGTGTTCTCTCTCTCTCTCTCTCTGTCAAATAAATAAATAAAATCTTAAAAAAAAGAATGGGTTCAAACATAAGCAACCATCAACTTAATATAGACTACTATATGCAGAAGATGTTATACACAGACCTAATGGAAACCACAAATCAAAAGCCAGTAACAGATACCCAAAAAATAAAGAGAAAGGAATCTAAGTATATCACTAAAGAAAACCAACTTATGGTGAAAGAAGAGAGCAAGGGAAGAAAGGAACAGAAAAGATCTACAAAACAACCACAAAGCAACAAATGGCAATGAAAATACTTATTAATAATTAATTTGAAAGTAAATGGGATAAATGCTCCAATCAAAAGACATAGAGTGGGCCGCCGCCGCCGCTGTCGAGGCCGCCGCCGCCGCCGCCGCCGTCGCCGCCGCGCAGAGCCGGAGCAGGAGCCACGGCCGAGAAAAGGGAGGAGGTGGAGGAGGAGGTGGAGGAGGCGCCGGACCGGGGGGATTGCCGGTATTTAAACAGACCACATCATGCGTGAGTACAAGCTAGTGGTCCTTGGTTCAGGAGGCGTGGGGAAGTCCGCTCTGACAGTTCAGTTTGTTCAGGGAATTTTTGTTGAAAAATATGACCCAACGATAGAAGATTCCTACAGAAAGCAAGTTGAAGTAGATTGCCAACAGTGTATGCTCGAAATCCTGGACACAGCGGGAACAGAGCAATTTACAGCGATGAGGGATTTGTATATGAAGAATGGCCAAGGGTTTGCACTAGTATATTCTATTACAGCTCAGTCCACGTTTAATGACTTACAGGACCTGAGGGAACAGATTTTACGGGTTAAGGACACAGAAGATGTTCCAATGATTTTGGTTGGCAATAAATGTGACCTGGAAGATGAGCGAGTAGTTGGCAAAGAACAGGGTCAGAATTTAGCAAGACAGTGGTGTAACTGTGCCTTTTTAGAATCTTCTGCAAAGTCAAAGATCAACGTTAATGAGATATTTTATGACCTGGTCAGACAGATAAATAGAAAAACACCAGTGGAAAAGAAGAAGCCTAAAAAGAAATCATGCCTTCTGCTTTAGACCCACAGTGAGCAGCAGCTCTGAGCCAGATTACAGGAATGAAGAACTGTTGCCTAATTGGGAAGTGCCAGCATTCCAGACTTCAAAAATTAAATCTGAAGAGGCTTCTCCTGTTTTATATATTATGTGAAGAATTTAAATCTTATATTGGTTTGCACAGATTCCCTGGAGAAAAAAAAAAATTGCTCTGTGTATATCTCTTGGAAAATAAGACAATAGTATTTCTCCTTTGCAATAGCAGTTATAACAGATGTGAAAATAAATATACTTGACTCTAATATGATTATACAAAAGAGCATGGATGCATTTCAAATGTTAGATATTGCTACTATAATCAGATGATTTCATATTGACCTTTTTATCATGATTCCTCCCTGTCAAGAACTAAAAGTTGAACCATTATACTTTATATCTGTAATGATATAGATTATGAAATTTCCCCTCAAACTCATTGCAGCAGATAACTTTTTGAGTCATTGACTTCATTTTATATTTAAAAATTATGAAATATCATTCTGTCATTATATTCTAATTAAAATTGTGCATAATGCTTTGGAAAAATGGGTCTTTTGTAGGAAAAAAACTGGGATAACTGATTTCTATGGCTTTCAAAGCTAAAATATATAATATACTAAACCAACTCTAATATTGCTTCTTGTGTTTTACTGTCAGATTAAATTACAGCTTTTTTGGATGATTAAATTTTAGTACATTTTCAAAAAAAAAAAAAAAAAGACATAGAGTGATCAAGTGGATGAAAAAACAAGACCCATCTATATACTGCCTACCAGAGACTATTTCAGATGAAAAGAAACATGCAGATTGAAAGTGAGGGGATGGAGAAACAAAAGTGAAGGGATGGGGAAAAAATTATCATGAAAATGACTGTGAAAAGAAAGCCAGGGTAGCATTACTTATATCAGACAGAAGGCAGATGCTCAGCTCAACTGACTGAGCCACTCAGGCACCCAGACAAAATAAACTTTAAAACAGACTGTAAGAAAAGACAAAGAAGGGCACTATACGATCATTAAGGGAAAAATACAAGTTATAACAATTGTAAATATTTATGCACCCAACACAGGAGCACCCAAATACATAAGACAATAACAAATATAAAGGAACTAATCCATAGTAATATGAAAACAGTAATGGACTTTAACATCCCCCTTACATCAATGGACAGATCATCTAAGCAGAAAATCAACAAGGAGATAATAGCTTTGAATAACACGCTGGACCAGATTATTTAATGCATTTATTCAGAACATTCCATCTTAAAAGAGTAGAATACACATTCTTTTCAAGTGCATGCCGAACATTCTCCAGAATAGAGCACATATTAGGTAACAAAACAAGTCCCAACAAATTAAAAAGATGGAAGTTATACCATGAATCTTTTGTGACCACAAAACAAGGAAAGTAGAAATCAACCACAAGAAAAAATCTGGAAAGAGCAAACATATATGGAGGTTAATTAATATGCCACCGAACAATGAATGAGTCAACAAAATATCAAAAAAGAAATAAAAAACAAAAATGGAGAAAAATGAAAATAAAACTGCAATGGTCCAAAACTTTTTGGATGCAGCAAAAGAGGTTCTAAGAGAGAACTTTATAACAATGCAGGCATACAGCAAGAAGCAAGAAAAATCTCAAATAAGTAACCTAAGCCTTACTCCTAAAGGAGCTATTAGAAGTGGAACAAACACAGCCCCAAACAGCAGAAGAAAAGGAATAATAAAGATTAGTGCAGAGATAAATAATATGGAAACTAAAAAACAAACAAAAAAACAAAAAACAAACAAAAAAAGCCCCACAATAGAATAGAACAATGAAACCAGGAGCTGGTTCTTTTAAAAAAAAATAATAAAATTGATAAGCCTCTAGCCAGATTCATCAAAAAAAAAAAAAAAAAAAAAACAGAGAGAGGAGTCAAATAAACAAAATCAGAAATGAAAGAGAAAAAATAGCAACTGACACTTTAGAAATACAAAGAAACATAAGAGAATATTATGAAAAATTATGTGCCAATAAACTGGACAACCTAGAAAAAATGGATAAGTTCCTATAAATTCCTATAAATACCTACCAAAACTGAATCAGGAAGAAATAAAAAATTTGAACAGATACATTACCAGCAAAGTATTGAATCAGTAATCAAAGAACTCCCAACAAACAAAAGCCCAGGGCCAGATGGCTTCACAGGTGAATTCTATCAAACATTTAAAGAAGAGTTAATATCTATTCTTCTCAAACTTTTCCAAAAAATAGAAGGGGAAGGAAAACTTCCATATTTATTCTATGAGGTCAGCATTATTCTGATACCAAAACCAGATAAAGACACAACAAAAAGGAAAACTACAGGATACCCTTAATGAACATAGATGCAAAAATTCTCAACAAAATATTAGGAAACTGAATCCAACAATACATTTTTAAAAATTCAATACAATAAAGTGAGATTTATTCCCAGGATGCAAGCGTGGTTCAATATTCACAAATCATTCAATGTGATACATCACATAAGACAAAGAATAAAAACCATATGATTCTTTCAATAGATGCAGAAAAATCATTTGACAAAGTACAGCATCCTTTCATGATTAAAAACCTTCAACAAAGTAAGTTTAGAGGGAACATATCTCAACATAATAAAGGCCATATATGAAAAGTCCACAGTGAACATCATCCTCAGTGGTGAAAAACTGAGAGATTTTCCCTTAAGTTCAGGAACAAGATAAGGAAGTCAACTTTCACCACTTTTATTCAACACAATACTGGAAATCCTAGCCACAGCAATTATAAAACAAAAAGAAATAAAAGGCATCCTAATAGGTAAGGAAGAAGTAAAACTTTTATTATTTGTAGATGACATGATACTATATGTAGAAAATACTGAGGACTCCACCAAAAACAAAAACAAAAACTGCTAGAACTGAAAAATGAATTCAGTAAAATCACAGGATACAAAATCAATGTACAGAACTCCATTGTATTTTGATAGACTAATAATCTAGCTCCAGAAATAGAAATTTAAAAAAATCTCATTTAAGATTGCAACAAAAGTAATAAAACATCTAGGAATAAACTTATCTGAAGTGGTGAAAGAACTGTACTTTGAAAACTGTGGTACATTGATGAAAGGTTTTAAAGATGACACAAACAAATGGAAAGACATTCCAGGCTAATGGCTTGGAAAACCAAATATTGTTAACATGTCTATACTACCCAAAGCAATCTACAGATTTAATGCTATCCCTATCAAGATACCAATAACATTTTCCCCAGAACTAGAACAAACAATGCTAAAATTTGTATGAAAGCACAAGAATCACCAAGGAAATCTTGAAAAAGAAAACAAAACTGGAGGTATCTTGATTCTAGGTTTCAAGTTATATTACAAAGTGGTATTAATCAAACAGTATGGTACTGGAACAAAAAAAATAGATCAATGGAACAGAATAGAAAGCCCAGAAATAAACCCATGATAACATGGTCAATCTTCAACAATGGAGACAAGAATTATGCAATGGGGAAAAAACAGTCTCTTCAACAAATGGTGTTGGGAAACTTGGATTCATTCTTTTGCAAAAGAGTGAAACTGGACCAATTGCTTACACTGTACACAAAAATAAAGTCAAACTGGGAGAGGGGTAACTCCCTTGGCAAAGGAGTAGGGGACCATAAGTTTGTCTGGTCCCTCGAATACAGGTAGATAGTTATCAAATCATTCTGAATACCTGCAAAATTAATCAGAGATTTGAGAAAAAAATGTTGCAATTCTACAAATAGAAAAGCAACTACTTTTTAGAAAGTAGGAGGTGCAGAGATGTGAATCTGGGGTGATATATTAGAAGATATGGCCGAGGGGAGGGAGCCTGCTTAAGGAGGCTATTGAAAAATATTATAAGCAGGAGAGCACAAAATTGGAATTTTTAGAAGTCTGCTACAGTGGGGGAGGTGCCTGGTTAAAGGTGTTCAGGTGAAGAAGCACGGTGGAAGCCTAGGTGGGACGGCATGTCGCAGGATTCCCAGAGTCACAAGAAGAATGGGCGTGCCTTAGTGCTGCAGAGTTCTCAGGCATGGGAGCAAGGGTAGGTGGCACCTGAAAACAGTGAGTCTAGGTGCCCGTTTTCTGCCCCATGTTGCCATAAACTGTGAACCCCTGCATGGCCATGTGACCACTTTCCTGGCAGGGGTCCAGCAAAAGGCAGAAGCATGGTGAGACCCCCCTCCCTCCCCCAGGAGGAACAGCACAGGTCCATGTCACAGGAGTCCAAAAAATTTGGAGTATTGAAACAGAGTCATGTGCCTGAGATAAAAATGCTCACAGGCATGGTGAACATGGAGTTCTGATGGAAACGAGAGTGGAGGGAGACAAGAGCGTTTTTCTGTGAGGGCTCAGTGAAGAGTAAAGGAGGTAAACATTCAGATCCAGGGCTAAAGGGCAGGGAACCACCATTTTCATCCGTCCCATTGGTGCTGAAAGCTTTCAGGGAGCAAAACAGCACCACATATTCAAATCAGGAGCCACTTACAAAGAGCCCGGCCTCCTGGCAAGGGAGGCACATTTCCACTACGGGAAGGGCACTTGAGAATCAGTGGAACAGGCCACTCCACAAAAGATTAGCACAAACAAATAGCTTACACCAAGTTTACTAATCATAGAGGGATAAAAAACTTCAGCTCTTGGGGAACACGGTATACAGCATTTGTGCTTTTTTGATTATTTACTCTTTCAGTATTATATTTTCAGTTGTTTTCTTTATTTTTCAATTCTTTTTAAAATTTTAATTTTATTTAAAATCAGTTAATTAACATATAGTGTATTATTAGTTTCAGAGGTAGAGTTTAGTGATTCATCAATTACATATAACACCCAGTGTTCATTACATCAAGTGTCCTCATTAATGCGCATCACCCAGTTACCCCATTCCACCACCCACCTCTCTTCTAGCAACCATCAGTTTATTTCCTATACTTAAGAGTTTGTCTTAAGTATAGGAAGGTTTGTCTCCCTCTCTGATTTCATCTTTTTATTTTTCCATCCCTTCCCATACGACCACCTATTTTGTTTCTTAAATTCCACATACGAATGAAATCATATGGTATTTATTTTTCTCTGTTCCATCCACGAGGTTGCAAATGGAAAGATTTCATTCTTTTTGATGCCTGAGTAATATTCCACTACACACACACACACACACACAGACCACATCTTTATCCATTCATCTGTTGATGGATATCTAGGCTCTTTCCATAGTTTGGCTATCATGGACATTGCTTCTATTAAAAAAACAGGAAACTGAAGAGATTTTAAAAATATATGGAAACAAAACAAAGTGAAAACATGATGGTCCATGTCTTCTGCCCATTTCTTGACTAGATCTAGTCAGAATGGCTAAAATTAACAAGACAGGAAACAACAAATGTTGGTGAGGATGTGGAGAAAGGGGAAACCTTTTACACTGTTGGTGGGAATGCAAGCTGGTACAGCCACTCTGGAAAACAGTATGGAGGTTACTCAAGCTGTTAAAAATAGAGCTACCCTATGACCCAGCAACTGCATTACTATGTATTTACCACGGGATACAAAAGTAGTGAACTGAAGGGGCACCTGGACCCCAATGTTCATAGCAGCCATGTCCACAATAGCCAAACTGTGGAAAGAGCAGAGATATCCTTTGACAGATGAATGGATAAAGAAGATGTGGTATACATATACAATGGAACATAAGTTGGCTAATTGAATTAAAATAAAGAAATAGAATATGACAGAGGAGTAGGGGATCCCATTTCAACTGGTCCCTGGAATTTAGATGGATATCTATCAAATCATTTTGAGCACCCACAAAATCAGCCTGAGATGTAAGAATATATATATATGGATCTCTACAAGTACAAAAGCAGCTGCTTTTTGCAAAGTAGGATGTGCAGAGTTCTGAATCTGAGGGGAGATATCAAAAGATAAACAGAAAGGAGAGGCAGCCTCCATAAGCTGGCTCTTGGAATGTGATATAACACTGGAATGCAAAATCAGAACCCTTAGAAATCTGCTCTAATGAGAGACATCCTTCTCTGAAAGGGGCTCTGGAAATGAAAAGGCAGAATTCTAGGTGGGACATTGTGGTCTCAGGATCTGAGGAGTCACAGAGCAAATGGGGTTGCCTGAAACAGTAGAGTGTCTGAACAGTGGAACCAGGAAACAGGTTATGATCAGTGAGCCTAGGAGGGGGCTCTCAGCTCTGGTCACCATAAACCATGAGCCAGCCTTGTCGGTGATCACTCTTTTCCTGAGCAGGCTGAAAAGGACTGGAACCTGCACCTATGACTGGGCAAAAGCTCTCAGGGTTGTAGCAGCCCAGAAAGAACATTAAGGCAGCAGCCAGACAGGATCCAGCAGCTTTCAGGTGCATGCATGAGCCCGCTGCTGCTTGTGGTTTTAGAGTCACAAAGGGCAGGGACACTCCAGGACTCCTGGGACTACCTCTGAAAGAGTTGCATGGGCACCCACCAAAGAAGGCTGTGGTTTTTGGCACATACAGAAGTACAGACTGTTTGTCCTGGAAGGTTTATTAAAGAAGGCACATTGTGATCTTTCTGCTCTGGGCCAGAGGTTTGGGCATGGCCATTTTTCCTCTGATCCTCTGAAGAGGTATGTAAAGCCTCCAGGGAAAAAAAGCCACACAGAGGACCAGTTTGCACTGAGCCCATCTCCCTGACAGGGGTTGGGACAACTCCACCCAGACAGGGATACCTGAGAAAAAACACAGCAGGCCCCTCCCCCAGAAGACAGACTGCAGGAACAGGTGGATGACAAGCCTATGGATCCCACTAGATGGTAAAATTCCAACGCCAGGGGAAAATAGTATATTGAGCTCCAGGATGCATCTTGCTTGGGTCGTGTTTGATATTTCGGACTCTGTTCATTCACTCACTCATGGTTCTCAAGACAGAATGACTAGAAGGAAGAACTTGCAAAAACAAACAAACAACAACAACAAAACAACAGCAAAACAAAACAGGCAGTATTCTCTGCCACAGAGCTAATCGATATGGATATAAGTAAGATGTCAGAGACAGAATTCAGGATAGCAATCATAAAGTAAATAGCTAGACTTGAAGAAAGCATAAGTGACAATAAAGAATCTCTAAGGACAGAAAAGAGATTTAATCAGGCCAAACTTAAAAATGATATGAATGAGATGCATTCTAAACTGGATGCTCTGATAGCTAGGGTCAATGAGGCAGAAGAGAGAATAAGTGATCTAGAAGACAGGCTGATGGAAAGGAAGGAAATTGAAGAAAAGACAGAAAAAACAACTCATAGCATATGAAGAGATACATACAGAATTTAATGATACAGTGAAAAGAACCAATATCAGGATCATCAGGATCCAAGAGGGGGTGGAGAGGGAGAGAGAGGGCTTGAAGGTATATTTGAGTGAATCATGGTTGAGAACTTCCCTAATCTGAGGAAGGAAACAAACATTCATGCCCAAGAGGCAGAGAAGACCCTTCCAAAAATCAATAAAAATAGATCAACACCCCAACGTATAATAGTGAGGCTTGCAATTCTTAAAGCCGAGGAAGCTATCCTGCGAGCAGCTAGGGGGAAGAGATTTCTTACATATGGAGGGAGGAATATCATAATAATATCAGACCTATCCACAGAAACCTGGCAGGCCAGAACGGGCTGGCATGATATATTCAGGGTACTAAATGAGAAGAACATACAGCCAAGAATCCTTTATCCAGCAAGGCTATCATTCAGAATGGAAGGAGAGATAAAGAGTTTCCAGAAGACAGAAACTGAAAGAATACGTGACCACCAAGACACCACTGAAAGAAATATTAATGGGAATTCTGTAAGTGAAGAGAGACCCCAAGAGTAAGATAGACCAGAAAGAAACAGATACAATCTACAGAAACAGGGACTTTACAGGCAATACAATGGCACTAAATTCATATCTTTCAATAGTTACTCTAAATTTAAATGGGATGAATGCTCCAATAAAAAGACACAGAGTATCACATTGGATAAAAAAGCAGGACTCATCCATATGCTGTCTATAAGACACTCATGTTGAACCTAAAGACGCTTCCAGATTGAAAGTGAAGGGATGGAAAACCATTTACGACACTAACGAACCTCAACAGAAAGCTGGGGGACCAATCCTCATATCAAACAAATTAGATTTTAAACTAAAGACTGTAGTAAAAGATGTAGAGGGATACTATGTTATACTTAAAGGGTCAATCCAACAAGAAGATATAACAATTATAAATATCTATGCCCCCAACATGGGAGCAGCCAATTATATAAAGCAATTAATAATAGAATTAAAGAAACACATTGATAATAATACAATCATAGTAGGGGACGTTAACACCCCACAAACAGCAATGGACAGATCATCTAAGCAGAAGATCAACAAGGAAACAAGGTCTTTAAATGACACACTGGACCAGATGGACTTCAAAGATATATACAGAAAATTCCATCCTAAACAACAGAATACAGCAATTGTACTACTGGGTATTTACCGCAAGGATACAGATTAGTGAAAAGAAGGGGCACACGCACCCCCAATGCTCATAGCAGCAAAGTCCACAATAGCCAACTATGGAAGGAACAGAGATGTCCTTCAACAGATGAATGGATAAACAGGATGTGGTTCATATATACAATGGGATATTATTCAGCCATCAGAAAGGACAGATATCTACCATTTACATTGACATGGATGGAACTGGAGGGGATTATGCTAAGTGAAATTAGTCAAGCAGAGAAAGATAATTATCATATGGTTTCAATCATATGTGGAACATAAGGAATAGTGCAGAGGACAATACAGGAATGGAGGGAAAACTGAATGGGAAGAAATCAGAGAGGGAGACAAACCATATGACACTCTTGACTCTAGGAAACAAACTAAGGGTTGCGGAAAGGGAGGTGGGGGAGGGATGATGTAACTGGGTCCCTGGAATTAAAGAGGGCATGTGTTGGGATGAGCACTGTGTGTTATATTCTACTAATGAATCATTGAACAGTGTACCAAAAACTAATAATGTACTATACCTTGGCTAATTGAATTTAAATTAAAAAAAATTTTTAAAGTAAAAATAAATAAATAATAAATAAAAGACAACACAATGGTCCCACACCTTTGGGATACAGCAAATGCAGTTGTAACAGAGAAGTCTATAGCCATGCAGGCCCACCTCAAGAAGCAAGAAAAATCTCAAATAAACAACCTAACCTTACACCTATAGGAGCTAGAAAAAAAACAACAACCAAAGCCTAGAGCCAACAGAAGAAAGGAAATAATAAAAACGAGAGCAGAAATAAATAATATAGAAACAAAAAAGAGAGTAGAACAGATCAATGAAACAGGAGCTGGTTCTTTGAAAAAAATAATAAAATTGATAAGCCTCTAGCCAAACTTATCAATAAGAAAAGAGAAAGGCCCCAAATAAATAAAATCACAAATGAGAGAGGAGAAATGGCAACCAGTACCATGGAAATACAAACAATTCTTTATTTTTTATTTTTTTTTAATACAAACAATTCTAAGAGTATTATGAAAAACTATGTGCCAACAAATTGGACAATCTGGAAGAAATGCATAAATTCCTAGAAACATACAAATTACCCAAAACTGAAACAGGAAGAATTGGAAAACTTGAAGAGGTCAATAACTAGCAAAGATATTGAATCAGTAATCAAAAAATTTCCAACAAACAAAAGCCTAGGATCAGATGGCTTCACAGGAGAATTTTACCAAACATTTAAAGAAGAGTTAATACTTATTCTTTTCAAAATATTCCGAAAAATAGAAAAAGAAGGAAAACTTCCAAATTCACTCAATGAGGCCAGCATTACCTTCATACAAAAACCAGGTAAAGGCACCACTAAAAAAGGGAACTACAGGCCAATGTCTCTGATAAATGCAGATGCAAAAATTCTCCATAAAATAATAGCAAACCTAATTCAACAATACATTAAAAAAATCATTCACCATGATCAAGAGAGATGTATTTCTGAGTTGCTTGTTTGGTTCAATATTTGCAAATCAATCAACATGATATACCACCCTGATAAAAAAAAAGGATAAGAACCATATGATCATTCCAATGATTGTAGAAAAAACATTGGACAGCTTAAAACATCCATTCATGATAAGAAACCCTCAACAAAGTAGGCTTAGAGGGGATCACCCATGAACATAATAAAGACTATATATGAAAAGCCCACAGCTAATATCATCCTCAATGGGGGAAAAAACAAGAGCTTTTCCCCTAAGGTCAGGAACAAGACAGACATGTCCACTCTCACCGCTTTTATTTAACATACTACTGGAAGTCCTAGAGACATAACTTATACAACAAAAAGAAATAAAAGGCATCCAAATCAGTAAGGAAGAAGTAAAATATCCAGTATTTGCAGATGACATGATACTCTATTTAGAAAACCCAGAAGAGTCCACCAAAAACACCTGCTTTGAAGTGATAAATTAATTCAGTAAAATAACAGGGTACCAAATCAATGTACAGAAATTTGTTGTATTTCTATACACCAATAATGAAGCAGCAGAAAGAGAAATTAAGGAATCAATCTCATTTACAATTACACCAAAACCCATAAGTTATGTGGGAAGAAAACTTACCAAAGAGGTGAAAGAACTGTATTCTGAAAGCTAAAAAAAAAAAAAAAAAAAAACAAAAAAAAACTAATGAAAGAAATTCAAGATGATGCAAAGAAATGGAAAGACATTCCTTGCTCATGGATAGGAAGAAAAAACATTGCAAAAATGTCTATACTACCCAAATCAATCTATACATTTAGTGCAATCCATATCAAGTGCCAACAACATTTTCACAGAGATAGAACAAACAATCCTAAAATGTGTATGGAATCACAAAAGAGCCCAAATAACCAAAGCAATCTTGAAAAGGAAAAGCAAAGCTAGAAACATCATAATCGCAGACATCAAGTTGTATTACAAAGCTGTAGTAAACAAAACAGTATGGTACTGGCACAGAAATAGATACATAGATCGATGGATTTGAATAGAAAAGCAGAAATGAACCAACAACTGTGTGGTCAATTAATCTCTGACAAAACAGGGAAGTATATCCAACAGGAAAAGGACAGTCTCCAACAAATGGTGTTGTGAAAACTGGATAGCAAAATGTAAAAGAATGAAATTGGACTAATTATTTATACCATACACAAAAATAAATTTAAAATGGAGGAATAAGAAAAGATGGCAGAGGTGTAGGGAACCCTCTTCCAATTGCTTCCCTGAAGTGAGCTGGATATCTGCCAGACCACTCAACACCCATGAAATCAGCCTGAGATGTAAGAAGATAGATCTGGATCTCTACAAACAAATATCGCAGGCAGTTGGTTTTGAGATATGAAGCAGGGAGACTTGATTCTGTGGGCAGATATCAGAAGGGGGAGGAAGCCATGGGGATCCTACACCACCAGTGAGTGTTAGCCTCCTGCATGAGGACAGGGCACAGACTCGCAGACCTCTAGAAGTAGGGAACGACTTTAGGGCAGCTCCCTGAACTGAAACCTGGAGCAGTGGGGTCGCGCATGTGAACTGGGGGTGGCTGGCTGTTTTAGAAGCACAAAGGGCAGAGACCTGCCCCTGTGCCCTGACCTGGAGGTGAGGACTGGGAGCACGGTTGAGGGGCGCACAACTCAGGATGCTGCAGTTTATAGCAGCACAGACAGAAATGGAGGTAGTGTGGCCTGAAGAGCTCAATGAAGAACAGACTGTGATTTCTCTGCTCTAGGCAGAGTGTTGGAAACAATCTCTTCTGCTCTGACTCTCTGAAGAGATGCGGAAAGCTGCCAGGGAAAGCCGCCAGAGAACAAAAGCCCCCCCAAAACCCGTTTTCACTGGCCCATCTCTCCAACACAGGGAGCAGGGCAGCTCTTCCCAAACAGGGTTGCCTGAGTAATAGCGTGGCAGGCCCGTTCCCCAGAAGACAGGCTGGAAAATTAGGAGTCCAACAACCCTAAGGTCCCTATAAAACAGGTGCATCTTGCTTGGGTTGTGGACAATAATTTGGAACTCTGTACATTCCCTCAACCACCCCTCAACAGAATGACTAGGAGGAGGAACACCCAAAGTAGGAAAGACTCAGAGACTGTGACTTCTGCCACAGATATAACCAAGATGTCAGAAATGGACGACAAGGCAGCAGTTATAAAGACAAGAGCTAGAATGGAGAAATCGATTAATGGCAACTTAGAGTCCCTAAGGGCAGAAATGAAAGCTGAACTGGCAGAACTTAAAAATGCTCTCAGTGAAATCCAATCTAATCTAGATAATCTAACAGCTAGGGTAAGTGAGGCAGAAGAACAAATTAATGATCTACAAAACCAATTGATAGAAAAGAAGGAAAAAGAGGAGGCCAGGGAGAAACAACTCAAAGTCCATGAAAGCAGAATCAGAGAAATAAGTGACACCATGAAACGTTCCAATGTCAGAATTATTGGCATCCCTGAGGGGGTGGACAGAGAGGAATAGTAGATATATTGGAGCAAATCATAGTTGAGAACTTCCCTAATGAGGGAATGAAACAAACATTTGTGTCCTAGAGGCAGAGAGAACCCCTGCCAAGATCAAGGAAGACAGGCCAAAGCCCCAACATGTAATAGTAAAACTCGCAAATCTTGGAACCAACGAAACCATCTTAAGGGCAATAAGGGGGAAGAGATTCCTTATGTACAGAAGGAGGAACATCAGAATAATGTCAGACCTATCCACAGAGATCTGGTAAGCCAGAAAGGGCTGGCAAAACATATTCAGGGTACTAAACGAGAAGAACATGCAGCCAAGAATACTTTATCTGGCAAGGCTGTCATTTAGAATGGATGGAGATATTCAGAACTTCCAAGACCGGCAGAAACTGAAAGAATATGTGACCACTAAGGCGGCATTGCAAGAACTATTAAGGGGAGTTCTATAAAAGGAGAAAGACCCCAAGAGTGATATAGAACAGAAATTTACAATCTATAGAAACAAGAACTTCACTGGCAACATGATGATGATAAATTCAAATCTTTCAATAATCACTCTCAACGTGAACAACCCAAATGCTCCCGAAAAAGGGCACAGGGTTGCAGATTGGATAAAAAGACAGGACCCATCCATATGCTGTCTACAAGAGATTCATTTTGAACCTAAAGATACATCCAGACTGAAAGTAAAGGGATCAAGATCTATCATCCATGCCAATGGACCTCAAAAGAAACCTGGGTGAGTGATTCTTGTATCAGACAAATTAGATTTTAAACAAGACTGTAGTTAGAGACACAGAAAGACACTATGTCATTCTTAAAGGGTCTATCCAACAAGAAAATCTCCCATCCAAGTACTAAGCAGGCCCGACCCTGCTTAGCTTCTGAGATCAGACAAGATCAGGCGCATTCAGGGTGGTATGGCCGTAGACCCAACAAGAAAATCTAACACTTGTAAATATCTATGCCCCCAACATGGGAACAGCCATCTACATAAGCCAACTGTTAACCAAAATAAAGAGTCATATTGATAACAATACATTAATTGTAGGAGACCTCAATACTCCACTCTCAGCAATAGACAGATCATCTAAGCAGAAAATCAACAAAAAACAAGAGCTTTGAATGCCACACTGGACCAGATGGACCTCATAGATATATACAGAACATTCCACCCTAAAACAACAGAATACTCATTCTCAAACACACATGGAACTTTCTCCAGAATAGACCACATACTGGGTCATAAATCAGGTCTCAACTGATACCAAAAGATTGAGATTATTCCCTGCATATGCTTTAAAACTGGAACTCAATCACAAGAAATTCTTGGAAGAAATTCAAACACTTGGAAGTTACAGACCGCTCTGCTCAAGAATGTTTGGGTCAACCAGGAAATCAAAGAAGAACTTAAACAATTCATGGAAAGCAATGAGAACAAAAACACAGTGGTCCAAATCCTATGGGATACTGCAAAGGCAGTCCTAAAGGGGAAGTACATAGCCATCCAAGCCTCACTCAAAAAAACAGAAAAATTCTGAATACACAAGACAACTTTACATCTTAACTGGGGAAAGAAAAACAAATAAAGCGTAAGTGAAACATTAGAAGAGAAATAATTAAGATTAGAGCAAAGATCAATGAATTAGAAACCAGAAACACAGTAGAGAAGATCAATGAAACTAGAAGCTTGTTCTTTGAAAGAATTAATAAAATCGGTAAATCACTGGCCAGACTTATCCAAAAGAAAAGAGAAAGGACCCAAATTAATAAAATTATGAATGAAAGAGGAGAGGTCACGACTAACACCAAGGAAACAGAAATAATGTTTAGAAATTATTATCTACAACTATATGCCAATAAATTAAGCAACCTGGAAGAAATGGATGCTGACTCGGAAACCTATAAACTACCAAAACTGAAACAGGAGGAAATTGACAACCTGAATAGGCCAATAACCATTAACGACATTGAAACAGTGATCAAAAACCTTCCAAAAAACAAGAGTCCAGGGCCTGATGGATTGCCTGGAGAATTCTACCAAACATTCAAAGAAGAAATAATACCTATTCTACTGAAGCTGTCTCCAAAATAGAAACAGAAGGAAAGATTCCAGACTCATTCTATGAGGCCAGCATTACCATAATCCCCAAACCAGGCAGAGACCTCATCCAAAGGAGAATTTCAGACCCATATCCCTGATGAATATGGATTCCAAAATTCTCAACAAAATCCTAGCTAATAGGATCCAACAATGCATGAAAAGGATCATACACCAAGACCAAGTGGGATCTATCCCCAGGATGCAAGTTTGGTTCAAAATTCACAAATCAATCAATGTGAGAGAACACATTAATAAGAGGAGAGAGAAGAAACATATGGTCCTCTCAATTGATGCAGAAAAAGCATTTGACAAAATACAACATCCTTTCCTGATTAAAACTCTTCAGAGTATAGGGATGGAGGGAACAATCCTCAAGTTCATAAAATCCATCTATGAAAATCCCACAGTGAATATCATCTTCAGTGGGAAAAAATGAGAGTGTTTCACATAAGATCAGGAACATGACAAGGATGCCCACCCTCGCCACTATTGTTCAACATAGTACTAGAATTTCTAGCAACAGCAATCAGACAACAAAAAGAAATAAAATCTATTCAAATTGACAGAGAAGTAGTCAAACTCTCTCTCTTCGCAGATGACATGACACTTTATGTGAAAATCCAAAATATTCCACCCCCAAAATACTAGAACTCATAGAGCAATTCAGTAATGGGACAGGATACAAAATCAATGCAGAGAAATCAGTTGCTTTCTAATACACTAACAATGCAACTGTAGAAAGAGAAACTAGAGAAACGATTCCATTTACAATAGGAGCAAAAACAATAAGATACCTCGGAATAAACCTTACCAAAGAGGTAAAGGGTCTATATTTTAGGAATTACAGAACACTCATGAAAGAAATTGAAGAAGACACAAAAAATAGAGGAATATTCTATGTTCCTGGATTGGAAGAATAAACATTGTGAAAATATCTGTGCTGCCCAGATCAATTTATATCTTCAACACCATCCCGATCAAAATTCCAACAACAGTTTTCAAAGTGCTAGAATGAACAATCCCAAAATTTGTATGGAATTAGAATAGATGCTGAATCACCAAGGAAATGGTGAAAAAGAAAAACAAAGATGGGGGCATCACGTTGGCTGACTACAAGCAATATTACAAAGCTGTGATCACCAAGACTGCATGGTACTGACACAAAAACAGATATATAGACCAATGGAACAGAATAGAGAACCCAAATACGGACCCTCACCTTATGGTCAAATAATCTAGGACAAAGCAGGAAAAAATACACCATAGACAAAGGACAGTCTCTTGAATAAATGATATTGGGAAAATTGAACTGCTATATACAGAAGAAAGAAACTCGACCATTCTCTAACACCATACACAAAGAAAAACTCAAAATGCATGAAAGACCTCAATGTGAGACAGGGACCCATCCAAATCCTAGAGGAGAACATAGGCAGTAACCTCTTTGACATCGCCCACAGCAACTTCTTTCAAGATACATCTCCAAAGGCCAGTGAAACAGAAGTGAAAATGAACTTTTGGGACTTCATCAAGATGAAAAGCTTCTGCACAGCAAAGGAAACAGTCAACAAAACAAAGAGGCAACCCACAGAATGGGAGAAGATATTTGCAAATGACACTACAGACAAAAGGCTGATATCCAAGATCTATAAAGAACTTCTCAAACTCAACACCCAAAAAAACAAATAATCAAGTCAAAAAATGGGCAGAAGACATGAACAGACACTTCTCTGAAGAAGATATAAAAATGACTAACAGACACATGAAAAAAGGTTCATCATCATTAGCCATCAGGGAAATTCAAATCAAAACCACACTGAGATACCACATTACACAGGTTAGAATGGCAAAAATTGACAAGGCAAGAAACAACAAATGTTGGAGAGGTTGTGGAGAAAGGGGAACACTCTTACACTGTTGGTAGGAATGCAATTTGGTAAAGCCACTTTGGAAAACAGTGTGGAGGTGCCTCAAAAAATTAAAAATAGAGCTCCCCTATGACCCAGCAATTGCACTACTGGGTATTTCCCGCAAAGACACAGATGTAGTGAAAAGAAGGGCCATATGCACCCCAATGTTCATAGCAACAATATCCACAATAGCCAAACTGTGGAAAGAGCTGAGATGTCCTTCAACAGATGAATGGATAAAGAAGATGTGGTCCATATATGCAATGGAATATTACTCAGCCATCAGAAAGCATGAATACCCAACTTTTACATCAACATGGATGGAGCTGGAGGAGATTATGCTAAGTGAAATAAGTCAAGCAGAGAAAGTCAATTATCATATGGTTTCACTTATTTGTGGAACAGAAGGAATAGCATGGAGGGCATTAGGAGAAGGAAGGGAAAAATTAAAGGTGGGTAAACGGATGGGAGATGAACCATGAGAGACTATGGACTCCAAGAAACAAACTGAGGGTTTTAGAGGGGAGGGGGTTGGAAGGATGGGTTAGTCCAGTGATGGGTATTAAGGAGGGCATGTACTGCATGGAGCACAGGGTGTTATATGAGAACAATGAATCATGGAACACTACATCAAAAACAAAAGATGTATTGTATGGTGACTAAAATAACATAATAAAAATAAATTAAATTAAAAAAAACTTAAAATTGACAAAAGCCATTTTTCTTTATTTTTTAATTTTAATTGACAAAACTTTTTTTTGCAGTGTCCAATGATTCATTAGTTGCACGTAACACCCAGTCGTCATCCCAACATGTGCTCTCCTTTAAAAAAATAGATGAAAATCCCAAATATACCTCCTGAACCCATAAAAATCCTAAAGGAGAACATAGTAACATCTATGACATCGACCATAGCAATTTCTTTCTATATGTGTGTCCCGAAGCAAGGGAAACAAAAGTAATATAAACTATTGTGACTTCATCAATATAAAAAGCTTCTGCACAGGAATGGGAAGAATCAACAAATTTCCACATCAAACTACTGAATGTGAGAAGATATTTGCAAATGACATATCTGATAAAGCATTAGTATCCAAAGCACATAAATAATTTATAAAACCCAACATTCAAGAAACAAATTATCCAGTTAAAAAATGGACAGTAGACATGAATAGACATTTTTTTCAAAGGAGATAGCCAGTTGGCCAAAAAACAGATGAAAAGGTCCTCAACATCACTCATCATCAGTGATATGGAAATCACAACTACAATGAGATATCACCCCACACCTGTCAGAATGGCTAAAATCAACAACACAAGAAACAACAGGTGTTGGTGAGAAGAAAAGGGAACACTCTTGCCCTTTTGGTGGGAATCAAATTGGAATAGCACTCTGCAAAACAGTATGGTAATTCCTCAAAAAGTTCACATTAGAACTACCTTACAATCCAGCAATTGCACTACTAGGTATTTACGCAAAGAATACAAAAGTATTAAATCTCAGAGATAAATGCCAGGTAATGTTTACAGAAGCAAATGAGTTTAAGAAACAAATGAGCAAAATAAAAAAAAAAAAAAAAAACAGAGAGAAAGGCAAATCAAGAAACAGACTTTTAAAAATTAACATATAATGCATTATTTGTATCAGGGGTACAGGTCTGTGATTGATCAGTCTTACACAATTCACAGCACTCACCATAGCACATAGCCTCCCCAATGTCCATCACCCAGCCACCCCATCTCTCCCAAATCCCTCCACTCCAGCAACCCTCAGTTTGTTTCCTGAGACTAAGAGTCTCTTATAGTTTGTCTCCTTCTTTGGTTTCATATTGTTTCATTTTTCCCTCACTTTCCCTATGATCCTCTGCCTTGTTTCTTATATTCCACATATCAGTGAGATCATATGATAATTGTCTTTCTCTGATTGACTTATTTCTCTTAGCATAATACCCTCTAGTTCCATCCACGTTGTTGCAAATGGCAAGGTTTCATTTTTCTGATAGCTGCATAATATTCCATCATATATAGATATATATATATATATACCACATCTTCCTTATCCATTCATCTGTCAATGGACATCTAGGCTCTTTCCATATTTTGGCTATTGTGGATATTGTTGCCATAAACATTGGGGTGCAGGTGCCCCTTTGGATCACATCTGTATCTTTGGGGTAAATACCCAGTAGTGCAATTGTTGGGTCGTAGGGTAGCTCTACTTTTTTAACTTTTTGAGGAAAATCCATACTGTTTTCCAGAGTGACTGCACCACCTTGCATTCCCACCAACAGTGTAGGAGGGTCCCCTTTCTCCGCATCCTCACCAATATTTGTCGTTTCCCGACTTGTGAATTTTGGCCATTCTGACTAGTGTGAGGTGGTATCTCATTGAGGTTTTGATTTGGATTTCCTGATGCCAAGTGATTTTGAACACTTTTTCATGTGTCTGTTGGCCATTTGGATGTCTTCTTTACGGAAATGTCTGTTCATGTCTTCTGCCCATTTCTTGATTGGATTATTTTTTTTTTCTTTGGGTGTTGAATCTGATAATTTCTTTATAGATTTTGGATACAAGCCTGTAACTGATATGTCATTTGCAAGTATCTTCTCCCATTCTGTCAGTTGTCTTTTGGTTTTGTTGACTGTTTCCTTTGCTGTGAAAAAGCTTTTTATCTTGATGAAGTCCCAATAGTTCATTTTTGCCCTTGCTTCCCTTGTCTGTGGCGATGTGTCTTGGAAGAAGTTGCTGCAGCTGAGGTCGAAGAGGTTGCTGCCTGTGTTCTCCTCAAGGATTTTGATGGATTCCTGTCTCACATTTAGGTCTTTCATCCATTTTGAGTGTTTTTGTGTGTGGTGTAAGGAAATGGTCCAGTTTCATTCTTCTGCATGTGGCTGTCCAATTTTCCCAACACCATTTGTTGAAGAGACTGTCTTTTCTCCATTGGACATTCATTTCTGCTTTGTCGAAGATGAGTTGACCATAGAGTTGAGTGTCCATTTCTGGGCTTTCTATTCTGTTCCATTGATCTATGTCTGTTTTTGTGCCAGTACCATAGAGTCTTGATGATTACAGATTTGTAATAGAGCTTAAGTCTGGAATTGTGATGCCACTGGCTTTGGTTTCCGTTTTCAACATTCCTTTTGCTATCCAGGGTCTTTTCTGGTTCCATCCAAATTTTAGGATTATTTGTTTCATTTCTTTGAAAAAAGTTGATGATATTTTGATAGGGATTGCATTAAATGTGTAGATTGCTCTAGATAGCATTGACATTTTCACAATATTTGTTATTCCAATCCATGGGCATGGAACGTTTTTCCATTTCTTTGTGTCTTCCTCAATTTCTTTCTTTTTTTTTTTAGGATTTTATTTATTTATTTGACAGAGAGAGACGTAGCGAGAGAGGGAACACAAGCATGGGGGAGAAGCAGGCTTCCGGCTGAGCAGGGCGCCCGATGTGGGGCTCAATCCCAGAACTCTGGGATCGTGACCTGAGCCAAAGGCAGACACCCAACAGCTGAGCCACTCAGGTGTCCCACTCAATTTCTTTCTATAGTTTTCTGAGTACAGATCCTTTGCCTCTTTGGTTAGATTTATTCCTAGGTACCTAATGGTTTTGGGTGCAATTGTAAGTGGGATCGACTTCTTAATTTCTCTTTCTTCTGTATTCTTGTTGGTGTATAGAAATGCCACTGCTTTCTGTGCATTGATTTTATATTCTGCCACTTTACTGAATTCCTGTATGAGTTCTAGCAGTTTTGGGGTGGAGTCTTTTGGGTATTCCACATAAAGTATCATATCATCTGCAAACAGTGAGAGTTTGACTTCTTTGATGATTTGGCTGACTTTTATTTCTTTTTGTTGTCTGATTGCTGAGGCTAGGACTTCTAGTACAATGTTGACTAGCAGTGGTGATAGTAGATATCCATGCTCTTTTCCTGACTTTAGGGGAAAAGCAGGTTTTTCCCCACTGAGAATGATATTCGCTGTAGGTTTTTCATAGATGGCTTTTATGGTATTGAGGTTTGTATCCTCTATTCCTACAGTGTGAAGAGTTTTAATCAAGAAATGATGCTGTACTTTGTCAAATGCTTTTTCTGCATCTATTGAGAGTATTATATGTTTCTTGTCCTTTCTTTTATTAATGTATTGTATCACATTGATTGAGTTGCAGATGTTGAATCAACCTTGCAGCCAGGAATAAATCCCACTTGGTCATGATGAATAATTCTTCTCATGTACTGTTGCATCCTATTGGTTAGTATTTTGGTGAGAATTTTGCATCCATGTTCATCAGTGATATTGGTCTGTAATTCTCCTTTTTGATATGATCTTTTTCTGGTTTGGGGATCAAGGTAATGCTCACTTCATAAAATGAGTTTGGAAGATTTCCTTCCATTTCTATTTTTTGGAAAAGTTTCAGAAGAATAGGTATTAATTCTTTAAATGTTGATAGAATTCCCCTGGGAAGCCATCTGGCCCTGTGGTCTTCTTTGTTGGGGGTTTTTGGATTACTGCCTCAATTTCCTTGCTGGTTATGGGTCTGTTCAGGTTTTCTATTTCTTCCTGGTTCAGTTTTGGTAGTTTATACATCTCTAGGAATGCATCCATTTTTTCCAGATTGTCTAATTGGCTGGCATGCAGTTGCTCATAATATGTTCTTATAATTGTTTGTATTTCTTTGGTGTTGGTTGTGATATCTTCTCTTTCATTCATGATTTTATTTATTTGGATCCTTTCTCTTTTCTTTTTGATAAGTCTGGCCAGGGGTTTATCAATCTTTTTAATTCTTTCAGAGAACCAACTCCTAGTTTCATTGATCTGTTCTACTGTTCTTTTGGTTTCTCTTTCATTGATTTCTGCTCTGATCTTTATTTTTTCTCTTCTCCTGCTAGGATTTGGCTCTATTTGCTGTTCTTTCTCCAGCTCCTTTAGGTATAGGGTTAGTTGTGCATTTGAGACCTTTCTTGTTTCTTGAGGAAGGCTTGTATTGCTATATAGTTTCCTCTTAGGACTGCCTTTGCTGTGTCCCAAAGATTTTGAACAGTTGTGTTTTCATTTTCATTTGGTTCCATGAATTTTTTTAAATTCTTTAATTTCCTGGTTCACCCATTCATTCTTTAATAGGATGCTCTTTTGCCTTCATGTATTTGAGTTCTTTCTGACTTTCCTCTTGTGATCTGAGTTTTAGTTTCAAAGCATTGTGGTCCAAATATATGCAGGGAATGATCCGAATCTTTTGGTACCATTTGAGACCTGATTTGTGACCCAGGATGTCATATACTCTGGAGAATATTCCATGTGCAATAGAGAAGAATGTGTATTCTCTTGCTTTGGGATGGAATATTCTGAATATATCTGTGAAGTCCGTCTCATCCAATGTATCATTTTAAACCTTTCTTTGTTGATCTTTTGCTTAGATGATCTGTCCAATTCAGTGAGGGGGGTGTTAAAGTTCCCTACTATTATTGTCAATGCATTTCTTTGATTTTGTTATTTATTGGCTTATATAATTGGCTGCTCCCACGTTATGGACATAAATATTTAAAATTGTTAGATCTTGTTGGACAGTCCCTTTAAGTGTGATATAGTGTCCTTCCTCATCTCTTATTATAGTCTTTTGTTTAAAATCTAATTTGTATGATATAAGGATTGCCACCCCAGCTTTCTTTTGGTGTCTATTAGCATGGTAAATGGTTTTCCACCCCCTCATTTTCAATCTGGAGGTGTTTTTTGGTCTAAAATGAGTCTCGTGCCGACAGCATATCAATGAGTCTTTTTTTTTTTTTTTAACCAATCTGTTACCCTGTGTGTTTTGATTGGGGCATTTAGCTCATTTACATTCAGGGTAACTATTGAAAGGTATGAATATAGTGCCATTGTATTGCCTGTAAGGTGACTGTTACTGTCTATTGTCTCTGTTCTTTTCTGGTTTATGTTACTTTTAGGTTCTCTCTTTGCTTAGAAGACCCCTTTCAGTATTTCTTGTAGGGCTGGTTTGGTGATCGCAAATTCTTTTTTTTTTTTTTTTTTTTTTTTTTGTCCTGGAAGGTTTTTATCTCTCCTATTTTCAATGACAGCCTAGCTGGATATAGTATTCTTGGCTGCAGATTTTTCTCATTTTGTGCCCTGAATATATCATGGCAGTCCTTTCTGGCATGCCAGGTCTCTGTGGATAAGTCTGCTGTCAATCTAATGTTTCTACCAGTGTAGGTTTCAGACCTCTTGTCCTGAGCTGCTTTCAGGATTTTCTCTTTGTCTATGAGACTTGTGAGTTTTACTATCAGTTGTCAGAGTGTGGACTTATTTTTATTGATTTTGAGGGAGGTTCTCTGTGCCTTCTGGATTTTGATGCCTGTTTCCTTCCCCATATTAGGGAAGTTCTCTGCTATAATTTGCTCCAATATACCTTCTGCCTCTCTCTCTTTCTTCTTCTGGGATCCCAATTATTCTAATATTGTTTTGTCTTATGGTTTCAATTATCTCTCAAAATCTCCCCTCGTGATCCAGTAGTTGTTTATCTCTCTTTGTCTCGGCTTCTTTAGTCTCTGTCATTTGTTCTTCTATATCACTAATTTTCTCTTCTGCCTCATTTATCCTAGTGGTTAGAAGCTCCATTTTTTTATTGCACCTCATTAATAACCTTCTTGATTTTTACATGGTTAGATATTATTTCTCCAGAAAATGATTCTCTAGTATCTTCTATGTTTCTTTCAACCCCACCTAGTAACTTTATAATCATCATTCTGAACTCTAGTTCTGACATCTTACTAATGCTGTATTGATTAGTCCCTGGGAGTCAGTAGTGCCTGTTCTTTTTTGATGTGAGTTTTTATGTTTTGTCATTTTGCCCAGAAAAGAATAGATGAATGAGAGAACAAAGTGCTAAAAGGATAACAATGACTCCAGAAAAAAAATATACACTAAATAAATCAGAAGAGACCCAAAACCAGGGTGGAAAGTAATGAAATAGAATATGATCAGGCTGAAGAATAAAACAAAGCCACACACTATATTTTGGGTGTATATTGGTCTGTTAGAAGAAATTATATCCCAATACTTTAAAGAAATAAAACTTATATATATACAAAAAATAAAGGTACGAATAATGAAGGGATACAATATGACTGTGAAAATTAAAATAAATATGATTTTAAAAAAGGAATTGATAAGATTTTGGCTGAAACAGGAAAGTAGAAAAATTTAAAAAAAAAGAAATGGAGAGAAAAGATGGAGGAGGAGTAGGGGATCCTATTACAACTGGTCCCTGGAATTAAGCTGCATATCTACCAGACCACTCTGAGCACCCACGAAATCAGCCTGAGATGTAAGAAGATCTGGATCTCTACAAACAAAATATCACAGGCGGTTGGTTTCGAGGTACGAAGCTGGGAGCCATGATTATTCAGGCAGATATTGGAGGATAAATTGCAGCGGGAGGGAGCATGGTCATGGGGATCCTACACCGTCAGTGAGCAATAGCCTCCTGTGCTGGGCACGGGGCACAAACTCGCAGACCAGTAGTGATGGGGAAAGGACTTTAGGGCAGCCCCTGCAATGCATATGAACAGGGAGTGGCTGGCAGTTTTAGAAGCACAAAGGACAGAGCTGTGCCCCGACATGGAGGCAGGACTGGGAGTGTGGTGGAGGGGCGCACAACGCAGGACGCTGCATTTTATAGCAGCATGGACAGGAATGGAGATATTGTGGCCTGGAAAGCTCACTGAAGAACAGACTGTAATCTCTCTGCTCTGAGGCAGAGGGTTGGAAATGGTATCTTCTGCTCTGACTCTTAGAAGAGACATGGAAAGCTGCCAGGGAAAGCCGCCAGAGAAGAATAGTCTCAAAAAACTGATTCCAACAGAGCCCAGCCCCTGCCACAGGGGGCAGGGCAACTCTGCCCAAACAGCGTTGCATGAGTAATAGCACAGCAGGCCCCTCCCCTAGAAGACAGCCTGGGAAAACAAGAGGCCAACAACCCTAAAGTCCATAGAAAACAGGTGCATCTTGCTTGGGTTCTGGTCAATAATTTGGACTCTATACATTCCCTCAAGCACCCATCAACAGAATGACTAGGAGGAGGAACCCCCAAAATAGCAAGACTCAGAGATTATGACTTATGCTGCAGATTTACAAATGGATGCAGATATAACCAAGATGTCAGAGGTGGAATTCAGGCTAACAATTGTGAAGACAATAGCTAGAATGGAGAAATCAATTAATAGCAACATAGAGTCTCTAAAGGCAGAAATGAAAGCTGAATTGGATACTATCAATGAGATCCAATCCAATCGAGATAATCTAACAGCTAGGGTAAGTGAAGCAGAAGAACGACTTAGTGACCTAGAAGACAATTTAATAGATAAAAAGGGAAAAGAGGAGACCAGGGAAAAACAACTCAGAATCCATGAAAATAGAATCAGAGAAATAAATAACACCAAAAAGCATTCCAATGTCAGAATTATTGGAATCCCAGAGGGAGTGGAGAGAGAGAGAGGACTAGAAGATATATTGATCAAATTGTAGCTGAGAACTTCCCTAATCTGAGGAATGAATCAAACATTCACGTCCTAGAGGCAGAGAGGACCTCTTCTAAGATCAAGGAAAAGAGGCCAACACGCGGGCATATGAGTAAAACTCGCAAATCTTAGACCCAAGGAAACCATCTTAAGGGCAGTTAGTGGAAGTAATTCCTTACGTACAGAGGGAGGAACATCAGAATAACGTCAGACCTATCCACAGACATCTGGCAAGCCAGAAAGGTATGGAAAGACATATTCAGGGTACTAAACGAGGAAAACATGCAGCCAAGAATAGTTTATCCAACAAGGCAGTCATTTAGAATGGATGGAGAGATGCAGAGCTTCCATGACCAGCAGAAACTGAAAGAATATGTTACCACTAAGCCAGCCCTGCAAAAAATATTATGGGGGTTCTAGAAAAAGAGAAAGACCCCAAGAGTGATCTACAACAGAAATTTACAGGGACAATCTATAAAAACAAGGTCTTCACAGGCAACATGATGACAAATATTTCATATTTTTCAATAATCACTCACAATGTGAATGGCCTAAATGCTCCCATAAAACGGTACAGAGTTGCAGATTGGATAAAAAGAGACCCATCCATATGCTGCCTACAAGAGACTCATTTTGAACCTAAAGATACATCAGAACTGAAAGTGAATGGATGGAGATCCATCTTCCATGCTAGTGGACCTCAAAAGAAAGCTGGGGTAGCAATTCTTATATCAGACAAATTAGATTTTAAACTAAAGACTGTAGTTAGAGACATACAAGGACCCTATATCATTCTTAAAGGGTCTATCCAACAAGAAGATCTAACAATTGTAAATATCTATGCCCCCAACATGGCAGCAGCCATCTACATAAGCCAACTGTTCACCAAAATAAAAAGTCATATTGATAACAATACGTTAAATGTAGGAGACCTCAGTACTCCACTTTCAGCAATGGACAGATCATCTAAGCAGAAAATCAACAAGGAAACTAGAGCTTTGAATGATACACTGGACCAGATGACCCTCATAGATATATATAGAACATTCCACCCTAAAACAACAGAATACTCATTCTTCTCAAATGTACATGGAATTTTCTCCAGAATAGACCACATACTGGGTCACAAATCAGGTCTCAATCAATACCAAAAGATTGAGATTATTCTCCCATATTCTCAGACCTTAATGCTTTAAAACTGGAACTCAATCACAAGAAACAATTTGGCAGAAATTCAAAGACTTGGAAGCTAAAGACCACTCCGATCAAGAATGTTTAGGTCAACCAGGAAATCAAAGAAGAACTTAAACAATTTATGGAAATGAATGAGAATGAACACACATAGGTCCAAAACCTACGGGATACTGCAAATGCGGTCCTAAGGGGGAAATACCTAGCCATCAAAGCCTCACTCAAAAAAAAAAAAAAAAAAAAGAAAAATCCCGAATTCACCAACTAACTCTACACCTTAAAGAACTAGAGAAAAAGCAACAAATGATGCCTAAGCCACACATTGAAAGAGAAATAATTAAGATTAGAGCAGAGACCAATGAATTAGAAACCAGAAACACAGTAGATCAGATCAATGAAATTAGAAGTTGGTTCTTTGAAAGAACTAATAAGATTGACAAACCCCTGGCCAGACTTATCCAAAAGAAAAGAAAAGGACCTAAATTCATAAAATTATGAATGAAAGGGGGGAGATCATGACTAATACCAAATAAATAGAAACAATACTTAGAAATTATTATCTACAACTATATGCAAATAAATTTAGCAATTTGGATGAAATGGAGGCCTTCCTGGAAACCTATAAGCTGCCAAGACTGAAACAGGAAGAAATTGACAACCTGAATAGGCTAATAACCAGTAACGAGATTGAAGCAGTGATCAAAAACCTCCCAAAAAACAAGAGTCCAGGGCCTGATGGACTACATGAGGAAGTCTACCAAACAATCAAAGAAGAAATAATACATGTTCTACTGAAGCAGTTTCAAAAAATAGAAACAGAAGGAAAACTTCCAGACTCATTCTATGAGGCCAGCATTACCTTAACCACCAAACCAGGCAAAGACCCTATCAAAAAAGAGAATTTCAGACTGATATCCCTGATGAATATGGATTCCAATATCCTCAACAAAATCCTACCTAACAGGATCCAGCAATACATTAAAAGGATCATCCTCCAAGACCAAGTGGGATTTATCCTCAGGTTGCAAGGGTGGTTCAACGTTCGCAAATCAATCAGTGTGATGGAGCACATTAATAAGAGGAGGGAGAAGAACCATATGGTCCTCTCAGTTGATGCAGAAAAATCATTTTACAAAATACAACATCTTTTCCTGATTAAAACTCTTCAGAGTATAGGGATAGAGGGAACATTCCTCAAGTTCATAAAATGCATCTACGGAAAACCCACAGCGAATATCATCCTCAATGGGGAAAAGCTGAGCAGATTCCTAGCAGCAGCAATCAGACAACAAAAAGAAATAAAAGGTATTCAAATTGGCAAAGAAGAAGTCAAACTCTCTCTTTTCGCAGATTACATGATACTTTATATGGAAAACCTAAAAGACACCACCCCCAAATTACTAGAACTCATACAGAAATTCAGTAATGTGGCAGGATACAAAATCAATGCACAGAAATCAGTTGCTTACTTATACACTAACAACGCAAGTGTAGAAAGTAATTAGAGAAATCATTCCATTTACAGTAGCACCAAGAACCATAAGATACCTTAGAATTAACCCAACCAAAGAGGTAAAGGATCTATACTCTAGGAACTACAGAACACTCATGAAAGAAAGAGAGGAAGACACAAAAAGATGGAAAAATATTCCATGCTCATGGATCAGAAGAATAAATATTGTTAAAATGTCTATGCAACCCAGAACAATCCATACCTTCAATGTCATTCAATCAAAATTCCAATGACATTTTTCAAAGTGCTGGAACAAACAATCCTAAAATTTGTATGGAACCAGAAAAGAACCGGAATCGCCAAGGAGATGTTGAAAAAGCAAAACAAAGCTGGGGGTATCATGTTGTCTGGTTTCAAGCTATATTACAAAACTCTGATCACCAAGACAGCATGGTACTGGCCCAAAAACAGACATATTGACTCATGGAACAGAGTAGAGAACCCAGATATGGTCCCCTAAACTCTATGGTCAAATAATATTCGAGAAAGCAGGAAAAAACATGCAATAGAAAAAAGACAGTCTCTTCAATAAATGGTGCTGGGAAAATTGGACAGCCACATGCAGAAGAATGAAAATCGACCATTCTCTAACACCACTCACAAAGATAAACTCAAAGTGGATGAAAGACCTTAATGTGATACAGGAATCCATCAAAATCCTAGAGGAGAACATAGGCAGTAACCTCTTCGACATCAGCCACAGCAACTTCTTTCAAGATACATCTCCAAAAGCTAGTGAAACAAAAGCAAAAATGAACTTTTGGGACTTCATCAAGATAAAAATCTTCTGCAGAGCAAAGGAAACAGTCAACGAAACAAAGAGGCAACCCACAGAAAGGGAGAAGATATTTGCAAATGACACTACAGATAAAGGGCTGGTATCCAAAATCTATAAAGAACTTCTCAAACTCAACACCCAAAAAACAAATAATCAAGTCAAAAAGTGGGCAGAAGAGATGAACAGACACTTCTCTGAAAAAGACATACAAATGGCTAACAGACACATGAAAAAATGTTCAACATCATTAGCCATCAGTGAAATTCAAATCAAAACCATGCTGAGATACCACCTTACACCAGTTAGAATGGCCAAAATGGGCAGGGAAAGAAACAACAAATGTTGGAGAGGTTGTGGAGAAAGGGGAACCCTCTTACACTGTTGGTGGGAATACAAGGTGGTACAGCCACTTTGGAAAACAGTGTGGAGGTGCCTCAAAAAATTAAAAATAGAGCTCCCCTATGACCCAGCAATTGCACTACTGGGTATTTACCCCAAGGACACAGATGTAGTGAAAAGAAGGGCCATATGCACCCCAATGTTCATAGCAGCCATGTCCACAATAGCCAAACTGTGGAAAGAGCCGAGATGCCCTTCAACAGATGAATGGATAAAGAAAATGTGGTCCATATATACAATGGAATATTATTCAGCCATCAGAAAGGATGAATACCCAACTTTTACATCAACATGGATTGGACTGGAGGAGATTATGCTAAGCGAAATAAGTCAAGCAGAGAAAGTCAATTATCATATGGTTTCACTTATTTGTGGAACATAAAGAATAACATGGAGGACATTAGGAGAAAGAAGGGAAAAATGGATGTGGGGAATTGGAGGGAGAGATGAACCATGAGAAACTATGGACCTGAGAAACAAACAGGGTTCTAGAGGGGTGGGGTCAGGGGGGATTGGTTAGCCCGGTGATGGGTATTAAGGATGGCACGTACTGCATGGAGCACTGGGTGTTATACGAAAACAATGGATCGTGGATCACTGCATCAAAAACTAATGATGTATTGTATGGTGACTAACATAATATAATAAAATTAAAAACTACAAAAAAAAAGAAAAAAAGAATTGCCAGTCATTTATTATCAAAGAAGTGTCAGAGTTCACACTTTGGTCCCTTGGTGGGATTGTTGAGTGCAATGGTCAAGAAAGAATTCTTGAGACGTTTTATGATGCAGCTTACTAAGTTTACTTAAGAAGCACAGGGAAAGGGGGAGGAGGAAAAGAAGGCAGAGGTGTAGGGGACCAATATCCAACCATTCCCTAGAACTGAGCTGAATATCTACCAGACCACTCTGAAAACCCAAAAAAATTAGCTTGCAATGTAAGAAGAGAGATCTGGATCTCTATAAACAGAATATCGCAGGCAGTTGGTTTCAAGGTTAAAGCAGGGATCCGTGATTCTGTGGGCAGATATTGGAAGATATCAGAAGGGGGAGGGAACCATGGGTATCCTACACCGCCAGTGAGCTATAGCCTCCTGCACTGGGGAGACGGCAAAGACTCGCAGACCTGTAGCAGTGGAGAAGGACTTTAGGGCAGCTCCCCGGACTGAAACCTGGAGCAGTGGGGTTGTGCATGTGAACTGGGGGTGGCTGGCGGTTTTAGAAGCACAAAGGGCAGAGACCTGCCCCCATACCCTGACCTGGAGGCAAGGACTGTGAATGCTGCTGAGGGGCACACAACCCAGGATGCTGCAGTTTATAGCAGCACAGAAAGAAATGGAGATAGTGTGGCCTGGAGAGCTAACTGAAGACTAGACTGATTTCTTTGCTCTAGGCAGAGGGTTGGAGGCAATCTCTTCTATGCTGACACTCTGAAGAGATGTAGAAAGCCACCAGGGAAAGCCCCCAGAGAACAAAAAAGCCCCCCAAAAATGGTTTTCACTGAGCCCATCCCCTGCCACAAGGGGCAGGGCAGCTCTGCCCAAACAGGGTAGCCTGAGTAATAGTGAGGCAGGACCCTCCCCCAGAAGACAGGCTGGGAGAACAAGACACCAACAACTTTAAGGTCCCTATAAAACAGGTGCATCTGGCTTGGGTTGTGGTCAATAACTTGGACTCTGTAAATTCCCTCAACCACCTCTCAACAAATCACAAAGAGGAGAAGCCCCCAAAATAAGAAAGACTCAGAGACCGAGATTTCTGCCACAGAATTACAAATGGATACAGATATTACCATGATGTCACAGATGGAATTCAAGGTAGCAATTGTGAAGACAATAGCTAGAATGGAGAAATTGATTAATGGCAACATAGAGTCTCTAAGGGTAGAAATGAAAGCTTAACTGGCAGAACTTAAAAATGCTATCAATGAGATCCAATCTCATCTAGATAATCTAACAGCTAGGGTAAGCGAGGCAGAAGAATGAATTAGTGATCTAGAAGACCAACTAATAGACAAGAAGGATAAAGAGGAGGCCAGGGAAAAACAACTCAAGATCCATGTAAATAGATTCAGAGAAATAGTGACACCATGAAACATTCCAATGTCAGAATTATAGGGATCCCTGAGTGGGTGAAGAGGGAGAGGACTAGAAGATATAATTGAGCAAATTGTAGCTGAGAACTTCCCTAATCTGGGGAATTAAACAAACATGCATGTCCTAGAGGCAGAGAGGACCCATCCCAAGATCAAGGAAAACAGGCCAGCGCCCTGACATGTAACAATAAAACTCGCAAATCTTAGAACCAAGGAAACCGTCTTAAGGGCAGTTAGGGGGAAGAGATTCCTTACATACAGAGAGAGGAACATCAGAATCATGTCAGACCTATCCACAGAGACCTGGCAAGCCAGAAAGGGCTGGCAAGACATATTTAGGGTACTAAAAGGGAAGAACATGCAGCCAAGAATACTTTATCTGGCAAGGCTGTCATTAAGAATGGATGGAGAGATGCAGAGCTTCCACGACCAGCAGAAACTGAAAGAATATGTGACCATTAAGCTGGCCCTGCCAGCAATATTAAGGGAGGGTTCCATTAAAGGAAAAAGACCCCAAGAGTGATATCGAAGAGAATTTTACAGAGACAATCTATAAAAACAAGGTCTTCAGGGACAACATGATGACAATTAATTCATATTTTCCAATAATCACTCAACGTGAATTTCTTAAATGCTCCCATAAAATGGCACAGGGTTGCAGATTGGATAAAAATACAGGACCCATCCATATGCTGTCTACAAGAGACTCAATTTGAAACTAAACATACAGCCAGACTGAAAGTAAAGCGATGGAGATCTATCTTCCATGCCAAGGGACCTCAAAAGAGAGCTGGGGTAGCAATTATCATATAAGACAAATTAGGTTTTAAGCTAAAGACTGTACTTAGAGACACAGAAGGACACTATATCATTCTTAAAGGGTCTATCCAACAAAACTATCTAACAATTGTAAATATCTATGCCCCCAACATGGGAGCAGCCAACTACTTAAGCCATCTGTTAACCAAAATAAAGAGTCATATTGATAACATTAATTGTAGGAGACCCCAATACTCCACTCTCAGCAACAGACAGATCATCTAAGCAGAAAATCAACAAATAAACAAGAGCTTTGAATGACACACTGGACCAGATGGACCTCATAGATATTTACAGAACATTCTACCCTAAAACAACAGAATACACATTCTTCTCGAGCAAGCATGGAACTTTCTCTAGAATAGACCACATACTGGGTCACAAATAAGGTCTCAACCGATATCAAAAGATTAAGATTATTCCCTGCATCTTCTCAGATCATAATGCTTTAAAACTGGAACTCAGGATTTGAAGGAAAGATGGCAGAGGAGTAGGGGACCCTATATCAACTGGTCCCGGAATTGAGCTGGATATCTACCAGACCACTCTGAGCACCCACAAAATCAGCCTAGATGTAAGAAGATCTGGATCTCTACAAACAGAATATTGCAGGCGGTTGGTTTCGAGGTACAAAGTGGGGAGCCGTGATTCTGCAGGCAGATATCGGAGGATAAATGGCAGCAGAAGGGACCCTGGCATTGGGGACCCTACACTGCTGGTGAGTGACAGCCTCACGTGCTGGGGACGGGCCACAGACTTGCAGACTGGTAGCGGCAGGGAAAGGACTTCAGGGCAGCCCCCGGGGAAGAAACCCAGAGCAGTGGGGTCGCACATGCGAACTAGGAGTAGCTGGTGGTTTTAGAAGCACAAACGGCAGAGACATGCCCCAAACAGGAGGCAGAACTGGGATTGCTGCAGAGGGGAGCACAATCCAGGACACTGCAGTTTATAGCAGCATGGACAGAAACAGAGACAGTGTGGCCTAAAGAGGTCAATGAAGAAGAGACTGCAATCTCTCTGCTCTGAGGCAGAGGGTTGGAAATGGTCTCTTCTGCTCTGACTCGCAGAAGAGACATGGAAAACCTCCAGGGAAAGCCGCCAGAGAACAAAAGCCCCCAAAACTGATTCCTGCTGAGCCCATCCCCCGCCACAGGGGGGCAGGGCAACTCCGCCCAAACAGAGCTGCCTGAGTAACAGCATGGCAGGGCCCTCCCCCAGAAGACAGCCTGGGAAAACAAGAGGCCAGCAACCCTAAGGCCCCAAGAAACAGGGGCATCTTGATTGGGTTCTGGTCAATAATTTAGACTCTATACAGTCCCTCAAACACCCATCAACAGAATGACTAGGAGGAGCCCCCAAAATAGAAAAGATTCAGAGATTATGACTTATGCTGCAGATTTACAAATGGATGCAGATATAACCAAGATGTCGGAGATGGAATTCAGGCTAGCAATTGTGAAGACAATGGCTAGAATGGAGAAATCAATTAATGGCAACATAGATTCTCTAAGGGCAGAAATAAAAGGTGAATTGGCAGAACTTAAAAATGCTATCAATGAGATCCAATCCAATCGAGATAATCTAACAGCTAGGGTAAGTGAGGCAGAAGAACAAATAAGCCACCTGGAAGACAATATAATAGATAAAAAGGGAAAAGTGGAAGCCAGGGAAAAACAGCTCAGAATCCATGAAAATAGAATCAGAGAAATAAGGGACACCATGAAGCATTTCAATGTCAGAATAATTGCAATCCTGGAGGGAGTGGAGAGAGAGAGAAGACTAGAAGATGTATTTGAGCAAATCGTAGCTGAGAACTTCCCTAATCTGGGGAATGAAACAAACATTCGCATCCTAGAGGCAGAGAGGATCCCTTCTAAGATCAAGGAAAACAACCCAACACCCTGGCACGTAATAGTAAAACTTGCAAATCTTAGAACCAAGGAAACCATTTTAAGGGCAGTTAGGGGGAAGAGATTCCTTACGTACAGAGGGAGGAACATCAGAATAATGTCAGACCTATCCAGAGAGACCTGGCAAGCCAGAAAGGCCTGGCAAGACATATTCAGGGTGCTAAATGAGAAGAACATGCAGCCAAGAATACTTTATCCAACAAGGCTGTCATTTAGGATGGATGGAGAGATGCAGAGCTTCCAAGACTGCCAGAAACTGAAAGAATATGTGACCACTAAGCCGGCCTGCAAGAAATATTAAGGGCGGTTTTATAAAAGAAGAAAGACCCCCAAGAGTGATATACAATAGAAATTTACAGGGACGATCTATAAAAACAACGTCTTCGCAGGCAACATGATGACAATTAATTCATATCTTTCAATAATCACTCTCAACTTGAATGGCCTAAATGCTTCCATAAAACGGCACAGGGTTGCAGATTGGATAGAAAGACAGGACCCTTCCATATGCTGCCTACAAGAGACTCATTTTGAACCTAAAGATACATCCAGACTGAAAGTGAAGGGATGGAGATCCATCTTTCATGGCAGCACACCTCAAAGGAAAGCTGGGGTAGCAATTCTTATATCAGACAAATTAGATTTTAAACTAAAGTCTGTAGTTAGAGACACAGAAGGACACTATAATATTCTTAAAGGGTCTATCCAACAAGAAGATCTAACAACTGTAAATATCTTTGCCCACAACAAAGGAGCAGGCATCTACATAAGCCAACTGTTAACCAAAATAAAGAGTCATACTGATAATAATACGTTAATTGTAGGACACCTCAATACTCCACTCTCAGCAATGAACAGATCATCTAAGCAGAAAATCAACAAGGAAACAAGAGCTTTGAATGATACACTGGACCAGATGGACCTCATAGATATTAATAAAACATTCCACCCTAAAACAACAGAATACTCATTCTTCTCGAGCACACATGGAACTTTCTCCAGATTACACCACATACTGGGTCACAAATCAGGTCTCAACCAATACCAAAAGATTGAGATTATTCCCTGCATATTCTCAGACCACAATGCTTTAAAACTGGAACTGAATCACAAGAAAAACTGTGGCAGAAATTCAAACACTTGGAAGCTGAAGACCACTCTGCTCAAGAATGTTTGGGTCAACCAAGAAATCAAAGAAGAACTTAAAGAATTCATGGAAATCCATGAGAACGAAAGGACACTGGTCCAAAACTTATGGGATACTGCAAAGGCAGTCTTAAGGGGGAAATTCACAGCGATCCAAGCCTCACTCAAAAAACAGAAACCAACTAACGCTACAGCTTAAAGAATTAGAGAAAAAGCAACAAACGACGCCTAAGCCATGCATTAGAAGAGAAATAATTAAAATTAGAGCAGCGATCAATACATTGTAAACCAGAAACACAATAGATCAGATCAACGAAACTAGTAGTTGGTTTTTGAAAAGAATTAATAAGATCGATAAACCACTGGCCAGGCTTATCCAAAAGAAAAGAGAAAGGACCCAAATTAATAACATTATGAATGAAAGGGGAGAGATCACGAATAACACTAAGGAAATAGAAACAATTATTAGAAATTATTATCAACAACTCTATACCAATAAATTGAGCAATCTGGATGAAATGGAGGCCTTCCTGGAAACCTATAAGCTGCCAAGACTGAAACAGGAAGAAACTGATAACCTGAACAGGCCAATAACCAGTAATGAGATTGAAGCAGTGATCCAAAACCTCCCAAAAAACAAGAGTCCAGGGCCTGATGGATTCCCTGGGGAATTCTACCAAACATTCAAAGAAGAAATAATACCTATACTACTGGTGCTGTTTCCAAAAATAGAAACAAAAGGAAAACTTCCAAACTCATTCTATGGGGCCAGCATTTCCTTAATCCCCACACCAGGCAAAGACCCAATCAAAAAGGAGAATTTCAGACTGATATCCCTGATGAATATGGATTCCAAAATCCTCAACAAAATCCTAGCTAATAGGATCCAACAATACATAGAAAGGATCATCCACCACGAACAAGTGGGATTTATCCCCGGGATGCAAGGTTAGTTCAACATTCGCAAATCAATCAGTGTGATAGAACACATTTATAAGAGGAGGGAGAAGAACCATAAGGTCCTCTCAATGGATGCAGAAAAAGCATTTGACAAAATACAACAACCTTTCCTGATTAAAACTCTTCAGAGTATAGGGATAGAGGGAACATTCCTCAAGTTCATAAAATCCATGTATGAAAAACACACAGCAAATATCATCCTCAATGGGGAAAAGCTGAGAGCCTTTCACTTAAGATCAGGAACACGTCAAGGGTGCCCACTCTCACCACTGTTGTTCAATATAGTACTAGAAGTCCTAGCAACAGCAATCGGACAACAAAAAGAAATAAAAGGTATTCAAATTGGCAAAGAAGAAGTCAAACTCTGTGTTTTCACAGACGACATGATACTTTATGTGGAAAACCCAAAAGACTCCACCCCCAAATTACTAGAACTCATCCAGCAATTCAGTAATGTGGCAGGATACAAAAATCAATGCACAGAAATCAGTTGCTTTCTTATACTCTAACAAGGCAACTGTAGAAAGAGAAATTAAAGAAACGATTCCATTTACAATAGCACCAAAACTCATAAGATAACTCGGAATAAACCTAACCAAAGAGGTAAAGGATCTCTACTCTAGGAACTACAGAACACTCATGAAAGAAATTGAAGAATACACTAAAAGATGGAAAAACATTCCATGCTCATGGATCAGAAGAATAAACATTGTTAAAATTTCTATGTTGTCCAGAGCAATCTATACTTTCAATGACATCCCAATCAAAATTCCGATGACATTTTTCAAAGTGCTGGAACAAACAATCCTAAAATTTGTACGGAATCAGAAAAGACCCTGATTCACCAAAGAAATGTTGAAAAAGAAAAACAAAGCTGGGGGCATCACGTTGCCCGATTTCAAGCTATATTACAAAGCTGTGATCACCAAGACAGCATGGTAATGGCACAAAAACAGACATATAGCCCAATGGAACAGAATAGAGAACCCAGATATGTACCCTCAACTCTATGGACAAATAATCTTTGACAAAGCAGGAAAAAACATGCAATGGAAAAAAGACAGTCTCTTCAATAAATGGTGCTGGGAAAATTGGACAGCCACATGCAGAAGAATGAAACTCGACCATATTCTAACACCATACACAAAGATAAAGTCAAAATGGATCAAAGACCACAATGTGTGAAAAGAGTCCATCCAAATCCTAGAGGAGAACATAGGCAGTAACCTCTTTGACATCGCCCACAGAAACTTCTTTCAAGATATATCTCCAAAATCTAGTGAAACAAAAGCAAAAATGAACTTTTGGGACTTCATCAAGATAAAGAGCTTCTGCCCAACAAAGGAAACAGTCAACAAAACAAGGAGGCGAAAAAAGAAAAAAAAACAAAAAAACAAAAAACAAGGAGGCAATCCACAGAATGGGAGAAGATATTTGTAAATGACAGTACAGATAAAGAGTTGGTATCCAAGATCTATAAAGAACTTCTCAAACTCAACACCCAAAAACAAATAAGTCAAAAAATGGGCAGAAGATATGAAAAGACACTTCTCTGAAGAAGACATACAAATGGCTAACAGACACATGAAAAAATGTTCATCATCATTAGCCATCAGGGAAATTCAAATTAAAAGCACATTGAGATACCACCTTCCACCAGTTAGAATGGCAAAAATGGACAGGGAAAGAAACAACAAGTGTTGGAGAGGTTGTGGAGAAAGACAACCCTCTTACACTGTTGGTGGGAATGCAAGTTGGTCCAGCCACTTTGGAAAACAGTGTGGAAGTTCCTCAAAAATTTAAAAATAGAGCTACCCTATGACCCATCAATTGCACTCCTGGCTATTTACCCCAGAGACAGAGATGTAGTATAAAGAAGGGCCATATGCACCCCAATGTTCATAGCAGCAATGTCTGCAATAGCCAAACTGCGGAAAGAGCCAAAATGCCCTTCAACAGATGAATGGAGAAAGAAGATGTGGTCCATATATACAGTGGAATATTACTCAGCCATTAGAAAGGATGAATACCGAACTTTTACATCAACATGGATGGGACTGGAGGAGATTATGCTAAGCGAAATAAGTCAAGCAGAGAAAGTCAATTATCATCTAGTTTCATTTATTTGTGGAACATAAGGAATAACATGGAGGACATTAGGAGAAGGAAGGGAAAAATGGGGGTGGGGAATTGGAGGGAGAGTTGAACCATGAGAGACTATGGACTCTGAGAATCAAACAGGGTTTTAGAGGGGAGGGGTAAGGGGGCATTGGTTATCCTGTTGATGGGTATTAAGAATGGCACGTACTGCATGGAGCACTGGGTGTTATGCGAAAACAATGGATCATGTATCACCACAACAAAAACTAATGATGTATTTTATGTTGGCTAACATAACATAATAAAATTAAAAAAAAAAAAAAGATCAGGAAGGCGACAAGGATGCCCACTCTTGCCACTATTATTCAACACAGTACTGGAAGTCCTAGCAACAGCAATCAGACAACAAAAAGAAATAAACGTATTCAAATTGGCAAAGAAGAAGTCAAACTCTTTCTTTTCACAGATGACATGATACTTTATGTGGAAAACCCAAAGACTTCACCCTCAAATTACTAGAACTCATACAGCAATTCAGGAATGTGGCAGGATACAAAATCAATGCACAGAAATCAGTTGCTTTCTTATACACTAACAATGCAACTGTAGAAAGAGAAATTAGAGAAAAGATTTCCTTTACAATAACACCAAAAACAATAAAATACCTCAGAATAAACCTAACCAAAGAGATAAAGGATATGTATACCTTCTCTTCAAACTACAGAACACTCATGAAAGAATTGAAGAAGACACAAAAAGATGGAAAAGCTTTCCATGCTCATGAACAGATGAATAAATATTTTGAAAATGTCTATGCTGCCCAAATCAATCTCTACCTTCAATGCAATCGTGATCAAAATTCCAATTACTTTTTTCAGAGTGCTGGAACAAACAATCTTAAAATTTGTATGGAATCAGAAAAGACCCTTATTCACCAAGGAAATGTTGAAAAAGAAAAACAAAGCTTGCGGCATCACGTTGCCCGATTTCAAGCTCTATTACAAAGCTGTGATCACCAAGACAGCGGGGTACTGGCACAAAAACAGACATATAGACCAATGGAACAGAATAGAGAGCCCAGATATGTACCCTCAATTCTATGGTCAAATCATCTTCGACAAAGCAGGAAAAAAAATCCAATGGAAAAAAGACAGTCTCTTCAAGAAATGGTGCTGGGAAAATTGGACAGCTATATTCAGAAGAATGAAACTCGACCATTCTATTACACCATACACAAAGATAAACTCAAAATGGATGAAAGACCTCAATGTGGGACAGGAATCCATCAAAATTCTTAGAGGAGTACATTGCCAGTAACCTTTTTGACATCAGCCACAGCAATTTCTTTCAAGATACATCTCCAAAGGCTAGTGAAACAAAAGCAAAAATGGACTTTTGGGACTTCATCAAGATAAAAAGCTTCTGCACAGCAAAGGAAACAGTCAACAAAACAAAGAGGCAACCCACAGAATGGGAGAAAATATTTGCAAATGACACTAGAGACAAAGGGCTGATACCCAAGATCTACAAAGAACTTCTCCAACTCAACACCCAAAAAACAAATAATCAAGTCAAAAAACGGGCAGAAGAGAGGAACAGACACTTCTCCAAAGAAAACATAAAAATGGTTAAGAGACACATGAAAAAGTGTTCAATGTTATTAGCCATCAGGGAAATTCAAATCAAAACCACACTGAGATACCACCTTACACCAGTTAGAATGGCAAAAACTGACAAGACAACAAATGTTGGAGAGGATGTGGAGAAAGGGGAACCCTCTTACACTATTGGTGGGAATGCAGTTGGTACAGCCACTTTGGAAAACAGTGTGGAGGTTCCTTAAAAAATTAAAAATGGAGCTACCCTGTGACCCAGTAATTGCACTAGTGGGTATTGACCTAAAAGACACAGATGTAGTGAAAAGAAGGGCCATATGTACCCCGATGTTCACAGCAGCAATGTGCACAATAATCAAACTGTGGAAAGAGCCGAGATGCCCTCAACAGATGATGGATAAGGAAGATGTGGTCCATATATACAATGGAATATTACTCAGCCATCAGAAAGGATGAATACCCAACTTTTACATCAACATGGATGGGACTGCAGGAGATTATGCTAAGTGAAATAAGTCAAGCAGAGAAAGTCAATTAATATATGGTTTTGCTTATTTGTGGAACATAAAGAATAGCATGGAGGACATTAGGAGAAAAAGGGGAAAATGAAGGGGTGGGTAATCGGATGGGAGTCGAACCACGAGAGACAGTGGACTCCAAGAAACAAACTGAGGGTTTTAGGGGGGAGGAGGTGGGTGATGGGTTAGCCCAGTGATGGCTATTATGGAGGGCACATAGTGTATGCAGCACTGGGTGTTATATGAAAATAATGAATCGTGGATCACTATATCAAAAAATTAATGATCTATTGTATGGTGAATAGCATAACATAATAAAATAAAATTGAAAAAAAAAAAGAAGCACAGGGCTAGGACACGTGGCAGAAAGAGATGTTCTTTTGCTGAATGAAGCTGGTTGTTATGTGCTTAGTGTCCAAGGGGGAGGGGAGAAGCCGGGAGTATTTGATCATAAATGGTTTCTTTGAATTTCTACTCATAAAACTATTTTCCTAAGATTTTTCTGGTGCTTATCATTCAGGTGGATATTAACTATTTGTCATCCTGCACTGAAATAATGTTTTCAGACACCAATCTGAGCAGCCATGCTGGGCTGCTTCTGCAAGGGAGAGCAGCAGCAGCAGCTGAATTCTGCACATAGCTTTTATTTTATTTTTATCAGAAAAGCAAGGACAGATGTATCAATGCATGGGGAAGGAATACAAAGAGATGGCAAATGTCTTGAAGCCGTAAAGCAGGCATGCACCTTCCCCTATGTGTAGACATGCAAGGAGGCAGACTCAGGATAAGGGAGGAGTGGTGTGTTTCTTTTAGTTATCACTAGGTGCAGGAAGGGGGACGGAGGGTTACATTCTTTCATAGCTCCTGATCTATGCCCTGCCCCTGGGAATCATGGGATCCTGCTCCTACCAGGTTATTGCATTCAATAGCCCGATAACAGGAATGCTGCTGACATTTCAGCTGCTTCCTTAATCACCGTTTAGGGCTTACAATAAACTTTCTCTATGCTATTCCTTATGTCCCACAAGGAGAAGGAAGGGAAAAATGAAGGGTGGGAAATCAGAGGGGCAGATGAACCATGAGAGATTATGGACTCTGAGAAAGAAACTGAAGGTTTTAGAGGGGAGGGGGTGGGAGGATGGGTTAGCACAGTGATGGGTATTAAGGAGGGCATGTATTGCATGGAGCACTGGGTGTTATATGCAAACAATGAATCATGTAACACTACATCAAAAACTAATGAAGTACTGTATGGCAATATAACATATAAAATAAAATAAATTAATAAAATACAATAAAATACACTTTCTACAAATAACCCAGGAGATCATGGGATCCTGTTCTTATCAGGCTATTGTGTTCAATATCTCAAGAACAGGAACACTGTTGATGTTTCAGCTGCTTCCACAATCATTCTGTAGGTTCACAATACATTTTCTTTTCTTTTTTTTTTTTTAAAGATTTTATTTATTTGACAGAGAGAGCACAAGCAGAAGGAGAGAGAGGGAGAAGCAGGCTCCCTGCTGAGCAAGGAGCCTGATGTGGGACTTGATCCCAGGACCCTGGGATCATGACCCGGGCTGAAGGCAGCTGCTTAACCGACAGCCACCCAGGCGTCCCCCACAATACATTTTCTAAGAATAACTCCACACTATTGGTGAGATGTACAGGCAGTCGTAAATGTATTATATGTTGGCTAATTCAACATAATAAAAAAAAAATCCATTCCTTTCAACTTTAGTGAGTCCTGACTGTACATAAAATTAGTCCCAAAGATTTCCCTTTATAAACCTTCTATAACTTTCTTTTTTATTCAGATTTTGTCCTAACTTTTTTTTTCTTTTTAAATAACCAGTCTCATTTTGGGACAAAAGTACTTTATTTTTCCCTTAACAAAATGTACTCCTATTCCTTATATATTTCTCATATAACTCCTATTCACCTACATACGGAGTTACTTTCCTTATTTCCATCAGTCTTATTTACACTTAGCTGACTTTTAACTCAGAAACCTTAGTCTCCACTGAAAATTAAGTAGTAACCAATTATGAACTGTTATATCAAAATTCTTTAGATTTGAAATTCATGAATACATTTAATAGTTTTTAAAAACATGTTTTTCCATAGGACAATCTTTCAATAAAGCATAAAGCATATTTACTAACTATTCTCTTTCTCTGTGATAAGAAGCCAAAGCAGATATACTTACATTCAGTAATCAATGCTTTAGTATTTTATCTTATTTGGAAAATAATTAGATATCCAGGGAATTCAATCCAATTTATCATTTAACTTAGCAAAACTTCAAACTTTCAAGTTACCAAAGATTTTGAAGGTTATTAAAAATTTTACCTATAAGCCTTTATTTATTCGACCTACTTGTTCTTAACAATTACCCATGAAAACACTTATGGGACAGAAAAAAATAACTATCATTTAAGTCATCTTTTTGCTGAAAAATTACAACAGAGATAACATGAGCTTATTTGACCTTTAGTAAACGTTGGTAGAATAAAAGTTTTACATTTAATGCTGATACCTCTAAAGACATGCTTACTTTAATTCAGCTAACAAACAAAGTAGCTCAAATCCCAAACATGTTGCACCTGGGTCCATTAAAACTCTATCAGTTTGGGGGCCCATGGGTGGTGCAGTCAGTTAAGCATCCAACTCTTGGTTTCAGCTCAGGTCTTTTTATTTCCTTTTTCCCTTTTCAAATAGATTCTTATTTTGTCAACTTTGTTTTTAAGTCTTTTTTAACGTTCATTTCTTACATTTACATTTTATAGATATATTTTTCATTTTTTGCTTCCTTTCACTCTATTCAATTTTATATAAATTTATATAAAGTTTTGTTTTCTTTACAATTCTGGGATTTAGTGTCTTCTAACATACAGACCAAAATACATTCAGGACCAACTAGATCAACCTGTTTTGTCCACCTGCTAAGATTATATACTCTTCCCCCTCCTTTTTCTTTTCCTCTTTTCTTTTTCCTTTCCTTGTCTTTTTTGGTTTCTGACCTCTTCAGATTTGTCCAGTGTGTATTTTGTTTGGCTCGTGGTTTATATTTTTGATTCTGCTCACTCGTTCATCCATTCTTCCCTGGGCAAAATGACTAGAAGGAGGAATTCACAACAAAAGAAAGAACCAGAGGTAATATTGTCTACCAAATGTCTAATCAATATGGATATAAGTAAAATGTCAGAGCTGGAATTCAAGATAACAATGAAAAAGTTACAAGTTGGACTTCAAAGAAAACCATAAAAGACCCTAAAGAATCTCTTAGTGCAGAAATTAGATCTAACCAGACCAAAATTAAGAATGCCCTAACTGAGATGCAGTCTAAATTGGATGCTCTAACAGCTAGGGTAAATGAGGCAGAAGAGAGTCAGAGACATAGAAGACTAGCTTATGGAAAAGAAAGAAGCTGAGGAAAAGAGAGAAAAACAACTAAGAGGCCATGAGGAGAGGCTTCAAGAAATCAGTAATGCCATAAAACAAATCAACATCAGAATTATAGGGGTGTCTGAGGGTGAAGAGAGAGAGAGAGAGAGGGCCAGAAGGTGTATTTGAGCAAATCATAGCTGAGAACATCACTAATCTGGGGAAGGAAACAGGCATTCATGTCCAAGAGGTAGAGAGGACTCCTCCAAAAATCAATAAAAATAGATTAACACCTGACATATAGTAGTGAAGCTTGCATATTTCAGAGATAAAGAGAAAATCCTGAAAGAAACTCGAGACAAGAGGTTCCTAACCTACAGAGGTAGGAACATTAGACTGACATCAGACCTATCCACAGAGACCTGGTAGGTCAGAAAAGGCTGGCATGATACATTCAGGGTCCTAAATGAGAAGAACATGCAGCCAAAAATACTTTATCCAGCAAGGCTGTCATTCAGAATGGAAGGAGAGATAAAGAGTTTCCAGGACCGACAGAAACTGAAATGATATGTGACCACCAAGACAGCCCTGCAAGAATACTAAATATATGAATACTGAGAGTTATACACAACTGATGAATCATTTAACACTACATCTAAAACTAATGATGTACTATATATTGGCTAATTGAATTTAAATTAAAAGAAAGAAATATTAAGGGGGATCCTGTAAGTTAAGTGAGAGCCCAAAAGTAACATAAACCAGGAAGAAATAGAGACAGTCTACAGAAACAGGGACTTTACAGGTAATACAATGGCACTAAATTCATATCTTTCAAAAGTTTTTCTGAATGCAAATGGGCTAAATGCTCCAATCAAAAGACACAAGGTATCAGATTGGAAAAAAATGCAAGACCCATCCATATGCTGTCTACAAGAGACACACATTAGGCCTGCAGACACCTCCAGACTGAAAGTGAGGGGATGGAGAACCATTTATCATGATAATGGACCTCAAAAGAAAGCTGGGGTAGCAATCCTCATACCAGACAAATGAGATTTTAAACAAAAGAATGTAGTGAGAGAAGAGGGACACTATATCATGCTTAAAGAGTCTACCCAAAAAGAAGATCTAACAATTATAAATATTTATGCTACTGAAATGGGAGCAGCCCATTATATCAAACAATTAATAACCAACTTAAAGAAACACATAGATAATAAAACAATAATAGAGGGAACTTCAACACCCCATTCACAGCAATGGACAGATCATATAAGGAGAAAATCAACAAGGAAACAAGAGCTTTGAATGACACATTAGACCAGATGGACTTCACAGTATATTCAGAACATTCCACCCTAAGGCAACAGAATACACATTCTTCTCGAGTGCACTTGGAACTTTCTCCAGAATAGACCACATACTGGGTCACAAATCAGGTCTCAACTGATACCAAAAGATTGGGATTGTCCCCTGCATATTTTCAGATCACAGTGCTTTGAAACTGGAACTCAATCAGAAGAGGAAATGTTGAAGGAACTCAAACACTTGGAAGTTAAAGAGCATCCTACTAAAGAATGAATGGGTCAACCAGGAAATTAAAGAAAAATTAAAAAAATTAATAGAAACAAATGAAAATGAAAACAAAGGTGTTCAAAACTTTCGGAATACAGTAAAAGCAGTCCTAAGAGGGAAGTACTTTGCAATACAAGCCTCTCCCAAAGAACTGGAAAAATCTCAAATACCCAAGCTAACCTTACACCTTAAGGGGCTGGAGAATGAACAACAAATAAAGCCTAAACCCAGCAAGAGAAGAGAGATAATAAAGATTAGAGCAGAAATCAATGAATAGAAACTGGAAGAACAATAGAACAGATCAATGAAACTAAAAGCTGGTTGTTTGAAAGAATTAATAAGATCAATAAACCTTTAGCCAGAATTATCAAAAAGAAAAGAGAAATAAAATCATGACTGAAACAGGAGAGATCACGACCAACACCAAGGAAATACAAACAATTTTAAGAACATATTATGAACAACTATATGCCAACAAATTTGGCAATATGAAAGAAATGGGTGCATTCCTGGAAACTTATAAACTATCAAAACTGAAACAGGAAGAAATAGAAGATCTGAACAAACCCATAATGAGCAATAAAATAGAAGCAGTAATCAAAACCCTCCCCCCAAAAAAACAAGAGTCCAGGGCCATATGCTTCCCAGGAGAATTCTATGAAACATTTAAAGAAGAAATAATAGCTATTCTACTGAAGCTGCTGTAAAAAAAAAAAAAAATAGAAATGGAAGGAAAACTTCCAAACTTCCCCTACGAGGCTGGCATTAGTTTGATCACAAAACCAAAGACCTCATCAAAAAGGAGAATACAGACCAATATCCCTGATGAGCGTGGATACCAAAATACTCACCAAGATCCTAGCCAATAGGATCCAACAGTACATTAAAAGGATTATTTGCCACCACCAAGTGGGATTTATTCCTGGGCTGCAAGGGTGTTTCAATATTCCCACATCAATCAACACGATATGACACATTAATAAAGAAAAACAAGAATAATATGATCCAATCAATTAACGTAGAAAAAGGATTTGACAAAATGCAATATTTTTTCTTGATTAGAACTCTCCACAGTTTAGGGATAGAGGGAACGTATCTCAATATCATAAAACCCATCTACGAAAAGCCCACAGTGAATATCATTCTCAATGGGGAAAAACTGAGAGCTTTTTGCATAAGGTCGGGAACACAATAGGGGTGTCTATTCTCACCACTGTTGGTCAACATATTAGTAGAAGTCCTAGCCTCAGCAATCAGACAACAAAAAGAAATAAAAGGTATTCAAACTGGCAAAGAGGAAGTCAAACTCTCACTCTTCAAGGATGATATGATACTTTATGTGGAAAACCCAAAGACTCCACTGCAAAATTGGTGGAACTCATAGGAATTCAGCAATGTGGCAGGATACAAAATCAATGCACAGAAATCAGTTGCATTTCTATACACTAACAATGAGACAGAGGAAAGAGAAAAGAAGGAATCAATCCCATTTCCAACTGCACCAAAAATGAAAGATACCTGGGAATAAACTTCACTAAAGAAGTAAAGGATCTGTATTCTAAACACTACAAAACACTTATAAAAGAAATTGAGGAGGGCGCCTGGGTGGCTCAGTTGGTTAAGCGACTGCCTTTGTCTCAGGTCATGGTCCCAGAGTCCTGGGGTCGAGTCCCACATTGGGCTCCCAGCTCAGCGGGGAGCCTGCTTCTCCCTCTGACCCTCTCCCCTCTCATGCTGTTTTTCTCTCTCTCTCTCAAATAAATAAATAAATAAAATATTTTAAAAAATTGAGGAAGACACAAATAGATGGAAAAACATTCCATGCTCATGGATTGGAAAAATAAATATTGCAAAAATGTCTATGCTTATCCAGAGCAATCTACACATTCAATGCAATCCCTATCAAAATACCATCAACATTTTTCACAGAGATGGAACAAATAATCCTAAAATTTGTATGGAACCAGAAAAGACCCTGAATAGCCAGAGCTACATTGAAAAAGAAAACCAATGCTGGGAATGTCATAATGCCTGACTTCAAGCTGTATTACAAAGCTTTTATAATTAAGATAGAATGGTACTGGCACAAAAGCAGACACAGAGGTCAATGGAAAAGAATAAAGAACCTGGAAATGGATCCTCAAATCTATGGTCAACTAATCTTCCACAAAGCAGGAAAGAATATCCAATGGAAGAACAATAGTCTCTTCAATAAATGGTGCTGGGAAAATTGGACAACAACAATCAGAAGAATGAAACTGGACAATTCTCTTACAGCATACAGAAAGATAAATTCAAAATGGATGAAAGACCTAAATGTGAGACAAGAATCCATCAAAGTCTTAGAGGAGAACACAGACAACAACCTCTTCAACCTCGGCCACAGCAACTTCTTGCTGGACAAGTCTCCAAAGACAGGGAAACAAAAGCAAAAATGAACCATTGGGATTTCATTAAGATAAAAATCTACTGCACAGCAATGGAAATATTCAACAAATCCAAAAGGCAACATACTGAATGGGAGAAGACATTTGCAAATGACATTACAGATAAAGGGCTGGTCTCCAAGATCTACACAGAGCCTCTCAATCTCAAAACCCAAAAAACAAATAATACAGTCATGAAATGTGCAGAAGGCATGAACAGACATTTCTCCAAAGAAGACATATAAATGCAACAGATAAAAGAAAAAATGTTGGGCACCTGGGTGGCTCAGTTGGTTAAGCAACTGCCTTTGGCTCAGGTCATGATCCTGGAGTCCCGGGATCGAGTCCCGCGTCAGGCTCCCTGCTCGGCAGGGAGTCTGCTTCTCCCTCTGACCCTCCCCCCTCTCATGTGTTCTCTCTCATTCTCTCTCTTTCAAATAAATAAATAAAATCTTTAAAAAAAATGCTTGACATCATTTGCCATTAGGGAAATACAAGTCAAAAGCACAATGAGATACCACTCACACCCGTCAGAATGGCAAAAATTAACAAGACAAGAAATAACAATTGTTGGCAAGGATGTGGAGAAAGGGGAACCCTCTTACACTGTTGGTGGTAATGCAAGCTGGTACAGCTACTCTGGAAAACAACATGGAAGTTCCTCAAGAAATTAAAAATTGAGCTAGCCTACTATACAGCAATTGCACCACTTGGGTATTTACTCCAAAAATACAGATGTAGTGAAAAGAAGGGGCACCTCTACCCCAATATTCATAGCAGCAATGTCCACAATGGCCAAACTGTGGAAAGAGCTGAGATGTCCATCGAGAGATGAATGGATAAAAAAGATGTGGTATAAATTCTGGGCAAAGATGGCGGAGGAGTAGGGGACCCTATTCCAACCAGTCCCCTAAATTGAGCTGGATATCTACCAGACCACTCTGAACATCCACAAAATCAGCCTGAGATGTAAGAAGATATATCTAGATCTCTACAAACAGAATATCTCCGGTGGTTGGTTTCGAGGTATGAAGCGAGGAGCTGTGATTCTGGGGGCAGATATCAGGAAGATAAACGAAAGGGGAGGGAGCCTCCAGGATCCTGCACTACCTGAGCACAAAAGACTCCCACACTGGGGACCAGACACAGACTTGCAGACCGGTAGAGGAAGGAAAGGACTTTAGGGCAGCCCCTCAGACTGAAACCTGGAGCTGTGGGGGCACGTGTGCAAACTGGGGGTGGCTGGCGGTTTTAGAAGCACAAAGGGGAGAGATGTGCCAGGACCTGGAAGTGAGGGCTGGGAACGCTGCTGTGGGGTGCACAACTCAGGACACTGCGGTTTTTAACAGCACAGACAGAAATGGAGACAGTGTGGCTTGGAGAGCTCACTGAAGAACAGACTGCAATCTCTCTGTTCTGAGGCAGAGGGTTGGAAAACATCTCTTCTGCTCTGACTCTCCAAAGAGATGCGGAAAGCCACCAGCAAAAGCCGCCAGAGAACAAAAGCCCACAAAAGCAGGTTTTCACTGAGACAGCCCCCCCGCCCCCCGACAGGGGACAGAGCAACTCTGCCTAAACAGGGTTGCCCGAGAAACAGTGCAGCAGGACCCTCCCCCAGAAGACAGGCTGGGAGAAAAAAAGCCAACAACCCTAAGGTCCCTATAAAACAGGTGCCTCTTGTTTGGGTTGTGGTCAATAATTTGGATTCTGTACATTCCCTCAACCACCCCTCAACAAAGTGACTAAGAGGAGGAACCCCCAAAATAGGAAAGACTCCGAGACTGTAACTTCTGCCACAGATTTACAAATGGTATAGATATAAGCAAGATGTAGGAAATAGACTTCAGGGTAACAGTTATGGAGAAGATAGCTAGAATGGAGAAATCGATTAACGGCAACACAGAGTCTCTAACACCAGAAATGAGAGCTGAACTGGCAGAAATTAAAAATGTTATCAATGAGATCCGATCTAATCTAAATACTCTAACAGCTAGGGTAAACGAGTCAGAATAATAAATTAGTGATCTAGAAGACAAACTGATAGAAAAGAAGGAAAGAGGAGGCCTTGGAGAAACAGCTTAAAATCCATGAAAACACAATGAGACAAATAAGTGACACAATGATATGTTCCAATGTCAGAATTATTGGGATCCCTGAGGGGGTGGAGAGAGAGAGAACTAGAAGATATATTTGAGCAAATCATAGCTGAAAACTTCCCTAATCTGGGGAATGAAACAAATATTTGTGTCCTAGAAGCAGAGAGGACCACTCCCAAGATCAAGGAGAACTGACCAACGCCCCAGAATGTAATAGTATAACTTGCAAACCTTAGAACCAAGGAAACCATCTTAAAGGCATTTAGGGGGAAGAGATTCCTTACGTACAGATGGAGGAACATCAGAATCACGTCAGACCCATCCATAGAGACCCAGCAAGCCACAAAGGGCTGGCAAGACATATTCAGGACACTAAATGAGAAGAACATGCAGCCAATAATATTTTATCTGACAAGGCTGTCAATTAGAATGGATGGAGAGATGCAGAGCTTCCAAGACTGGCAGAAACTGAAAGAATATGTGACCACTAAACCAGCCTTGCAAGAAATATTAAGGCGGGGATATATAAAAGGAGAAAGGCCCCAAGAGTGATATAGAACAGAAATTTACAGAGACAATCTGTAGAAATGAGGGGTGCACAGGGTAGCATGATGACAATAAATTCATATCTTTCAATAATCACTCCCAAGGTGAACAGCCTAAATGCTCCCATAAAATGGCACATGGTTGCAGACTGGATAAAAAGACAGGACCCACCATATGCTGTCTACAAGAGACTCATTTTGAACCTAAAGATACATCCACACTGAAAGTGAGTGCAGAACTATTTTTCATAATAAGGGACATCAAAAGAAAGCTGGGGTAGCAATTCCCATGTCAGAAAAATTAGATTTTAATCTAAAGACTGTAGTTAGAGACACAGAAGGACACTATATCATTCTTAAAGGGTCTATCCAACAAGAAGATCTAACAATTGTAAATATCTTTGCCTCCAACATTGGAGCAGCCAACTACATAAGCCAACTGTTAACAAAAATAAAGAGTCATATTGATAACAATATGTTAATTGTAGGAGACCCCAATACTCCACTCTCAGCAATAGACAGATCATCTAGGCAGAAAATCAACAAAGAACAAAGAGCTTTGAATGACACACTGGACCAGATGGACCTCATAGATACATACAGAACATTCCACCCTAAAACAAAAGAATACTCATTCTTCACGAATGCGGACAGAATGTTCTCCAGAATAGACCACATACTGGGTTACAAATCAGGTCTCAACCAATACCAAAGATTGAGATTACTCCCTGCATCTTCTCAGACCATAATGCTTTAAAACTGGAACTCAGTCACAAGAAAAAATTTGGCAGAAATTCAAACACTTGAAAGCTAAGGACCACTCTGCTTAAGAATGTTTGGGTCAACCAGGAAATCAAAGAAGAACTTAAAGCATTCCTGGAAACCAATGAGAATGAAAACACATCAGTCCAAAACCTATGGGATACCGCAAAGGCGGTCCTAAGGGGGAAATACCTAGCCATCCAAGCCTCACTCACAAAAATAGAAAAATCCTGACTACACCAACTAAATTTACACCTTAAAGAACGGAAGATAAAACAACAAATGATGCCTAAGCCATGCATTAGAAGAGAAATAATTAAGATTAGAAGAGAGATCAATGAACTAGAAACCAGAAATACAGTAGAGTAAAGATCAACAAAACTAGAAGCAAGTTCTCTGAAAGAATTAATAAGATCGATAAACCACTGGCCAGACTTATCCAAAAGAAGAGAAAGGACCCAAATTCATAAAATTATGAATGAAAGGGGAGAGATCACCACTAACACCAAGGAAATAGAAACAATTATCAGAAATTATTATCAACAAACAACTCTATGCCAATAAATTAAGCAACTGGAAGAAATGGATGCCCTCGTGGAAACCTATAAGCTACCAAGACTGAAACAGGAAGAAAATGACAACCTGAATAGACCAATAACCAGTAATGAGATTGAAGCAATGATCAAAAACCTCCCCAAAAACAAGAGTCCAGGGCCTGATGGATTCCCTGGGGAATTCTACCATTTCAAAGAAGAAATAATACCTATTCTCCTGAAGCTGTTTCCAAAAATAGAAACAGAAGGAATGCTTCCAGACTCATTCTATGAGGCCAGCATTACCTTGATCCCCAAAACAGGTAATGACCCCATCAAAAGGAGAATTTCAGACCAATAACCTTGATGAATATGGATTCCAAAATTCTCAACAAAATCCTAGCTAATAGGACCCAACAGTACATTAAAAGGATCATCCACCATGATCAAGTGGGATTTATCCCCAGGATGCAAGGGTGGTTCAACATTCTCAAATCAATCAGTGTGATAGAACACATTAATCAGAGGAGAGAAAAGAACCATATGGTCCTCTCAATGGATGCAGAAAAAGAATTTGATAAAATACAACATCCTTTTAATTAAGATTCTTCAGTGTAGGGATAGAGGGAACATTCCTCACTCTCATAAAATCCATCTATGAAAAACCCACAGTGAATATCATTCTCGATGGGGAAAAGCTGAGAGCTTTTCTGTAAGATCAAGAACACGACAAGGATGCCCACTCTTGCCACTATTGTTCAACATAGTACTAGAAGTCCTAGCAACAGCAATCAGACAACAAAAAGAAATCAAACGTATTCAAATTGGCAAAGAAGAAGTCAAACTCTCTCTCTTCTCAGATGACATGATACTTTATGTGAAAAATGTGAAAGACTCCAACCCCAAATTACTAGAACTCATCCAGCAATTCAGTAATGTGGCAGGATACAAAATTCAATGCACAGAAATCAGTTGCTTTCTGTATGTATGCAATGTAACTGTAGAAAGTGAAATTAGAGAATCAATTCCATTTACAATAGCACCAAAAACCATAAGATAACTTGGAATAAACCTAATCAAAGAAGTAAAGTATCTGTACTCTAGGAACTACAGAACATTCATGAAAGAAATTAAAGAAGACACAAAAAGATGGAAAAATATTCTATGCTCATGGGTCAGAAGAATAAACAGTGTTAAAATGTCTATGCTACCCTGAGCAATCTATAACTTCAACGCCATCCTGATCAAAATTCCAATGGCATTTTTCAAAGTGCTGGAACAAACAATCCTAAAATTTGTATGGAATCAGAAAAGACCACGAATTGACAAGGAAATGTCGAAAAAGAAAAACAAAGCTGGGGGCATCACATTGCCTGATTTCAAGCTATATTACAAACTTGTGATCACCAAGATAGCATGGTACTGGCACTAAAACAGACACATAGACTAATGGAACAGAAGAGAGAGCCTCAACTCTATGGTCAAATAATATTCGACAAAGCAGGAAAAAATATGCAATGGAAAAAAGACAGTCTCTTCAATAAATGATGCTGGGAAAAGTGGACAGCCAAATGCAGAAGAATGAAACTCGACCATTCTCTAACACCATACACAAAGATAAACTCAAAATGGATGAAAAACCTCAATATGAGACAAGAATCTATCAAAGTCCTAGAGTACATAGACAGTAGCCTCTTCAACATCGGCACAGAAAGTTCTTTCAACACATGTCTCAAAAAGCAAGGGTAAAAAAAGCAAAATGGACTTTTGGGACTTCATTTAGATAAAAAGCTTCTGCACAACAAAAGAGTCAACAAAACAAAGAAGCAACATATGGAATCAGAGAAGATTTTTGCCAATGACACTACAGACAAAGGGTTGGTATCCAAGACCTATAAAGAACTTCTCAAACTCAATACCCAAAAAACAAATAATCAAGTAAAAAAATGGGCAGAAGACATGAACAGACACTTCTCCAAAGAAGACATACAAATGGCTAACAGACACATGAAAAAATGTTCATCATTATTTGCCATCAGGGAAATTCAAATGAAAACCACATTCAGATACCACCTTACCCCTGTCAGAATGGCAAAAATTGACAAGTCAAAATGGACAGGGAAAGAAACAACAAGTGTTGGTAAGGATGTGGAGAAAGGGGAACCCTCTTACACTGTTGGTGGGAATGCAAGTTGGTCCAGCCACTTTGGAAAACAGTGTGGAGGTGCCTCAAAAAATTAAAAATAGAGCTCCCCTATGACACAGCAATTACACTCCTGGGTATTTACCTCAAAGACACAGATGTAGTGAAATGAAGGGCTATATGCACTCCAATGTTCATAGCAGCAATGTCCACAATAGCCAAAGTGTGGAAAGAGCCAAGGTGCCCTTCAACAGAATGGATAAAGAAGATGTGGTCCATATATACAATGGAATATTACTCAGCCATCAGAAAGGATGAATACCCAACTTTTGCATCAACATGGATGGGACTGGAGGAGATTATGCTAAGTGAAATAAGTGAAGCAGAGAAAGTCAATTATCATATGGTTTCACTTACTTGTGGAATATATGGAATAGCATGGAGGACATTAGGAGAAGGAAGGGAAAAATGAAGAGGGAGACAAAAGAGGGAGACTATGAACTCTAAGAAACAATCTGAGGGTTTTAGAGGGGAGGGTTGGTGGGGGGGATGGGTCAGCCTGGTGATGGGTATTAAGGAGGCATGATTGCATGGAGCCCTGTGTTAAATGCAATGAATCATGGAGCACTACATCAAAAACTAATGATCTACTGTATGGTGACTAACACTACTTCTGAAACTAATGATTTAGGGGTTCCTGGGTGGCTCAGTTGTTAAGCGTCTGCCTTCGGCTCAGGTCATGGTCTCAAGGTCCTGGGATCTAGCCCCGCATCAGGCTCCCTGCTCTGCAGGAAGCCTGCTTCTCCCTCTCCCATTCCCCTGCTTGTGTTCCCTCTCTCACTGTGTCTCTATCAGATAAATAAAATCTTTTTAAAAAAATTAGTGAAACTAATGATTTACTGTGTTGGCTAATTTAATTTAATTAACTGATGCTGGGAAAAGTGGACAGCCACATGCAGAAGAATGAAACTCGACCATTCTCTAACACCATACACAAAGATAAACTCAAAATGGATGAAAAACCTCAATATGAGACAAGAATCTATCAAAGTCCTAGAGTACATAGACAGTAACCTCTTCAACATCGGCACAGAAAGTTCTTTCAACACATGTTGAAATTGGCTCAAATTTTCATAGCCATTAGCTGGAAACAAATGAGTGAAAAGCCCCCATATAAAAAAAAAAAAAGTCAGGCAACATTCATCCAGTTCTCTCAAAATATATTATAGATCTGACACACAAAAGAAACAAAGATAGAGGAGACAAATGTCTTAGGAAAAAAACATATACAGGGTCTTGGCAGCAACTTATTTACAAGAGAGAAAAAAAGGGGGGCACACAGAAAACATGACATAACACACTGGATATTTTAACAGAAGTAGAAGGGCCTGAGGCAGCTGAGCTGATGGTAGTTGGAGGAATAGAGTGTGAGGAGATGGGTTTTCTTAGGCCTCCTAAGGGTATATGGACAGATTAGAGTTTTGATAAAGGGCAATAAAGGCCTGAGTATATAGGATTTCTGTCCATTTTCCCTCATGTCTATAAAAAAGGTCTAATTGATATATAATATTGAAGTTTAAGGACCCATTCATGGGCAATTTTTCCTAATTTTCCAGAGAATATTGAAACCAGGTGTTATTACAGAGGATGAGTTGCTTCTTTTTAAATCCTGTTGTCCAAATTGATTCCAATGTGTTAGGACACAGCCCAAAGGGGAATCCTTTGGGATTGATGAAGTTGATCCCATAGCCAATTCCTACAATGCAAGGAGAGTACATTAAATACCTAGGAGTCCATTGCCAAAATCCCCCTCAGCTTCCAAATGGTGTCTCATCAGGAATATTGCCAAAGGTTCCTAGGGTTCAAAGTGGTGGGAGGTGCCCCTCATTATTGACCACTCTGACACCTTTGCAGTTTCTGAGAAGGGGTGTTGACCTCCCCTTCTTTCCCCATTGCATTCTAGACTACAGTGGGTGCCTGTGAATGAACTGAAACACTGTAGATATTGGGACTGCCTCTTTTTGTTTTGAGGGAGTCAATATATTTGGTGACCAATAGTAGTACCCTTTGTAAGCCTCTAGATATAGTATTAATGGATGGAGTAGTAGTGCTGGCCTTTTTTAAGAAAGGAAAGCTATTTTATATCACATTCACCTTCACATGCCTAAGCTAGAAGTACTTGCAATCTGATAGCAGGACTGAGAACACCAAAGAGCTCATGTGTAAGGACAGATGAGAGACATTTAAAAATGAAAGTGTGGAACTCCTATCTAATCTTGGAAACATTGTCATAAGCTTTATCCATGACCCAGCCCCAAGGGAGCAGTCCCCCATTGGGTGAGTTCCCCAACTGGGTAATAGCTCTAACCAGTCACTTTGGGGACACACAAAGTCAGGTGTATTTTGTATTTTATGTTCATCATAGTATTATGCTGGGTTATTTATGAAGAAACACACAGGAGTCTTGAGATCAGTGGCCTTCTTAATGACATGTATGACCATCCCCAGCCTGTGAAGAATATATGTGTTAAAAGAACAGGTAAAATAGGAAGAGCCTGATTTCTTAGCCAAATGCCATTACAGCCAAGGTACTGGTATCCAGCTGGGTGGCAGAAGTTTGTCCTTCTCCACAGTGTAGCCATAAGCAAAAGTTACCTCCTGAGCACTCAGACTAGGTGTGTTCTGAAGGGTCATACTATTCAGGCTGTCTCCAGGAAAAGAACAAATAAGAAACAAAGACTGGGGATAACAAAGACTTACCAAGTCACACTGATGTCTTGGATTCACCCCATTGTCTCCATATGGGCCACCAAAAATGTTGCAGGATCATTGAGCGCAATGGTCATGAAAGAATTCTTGAGATGTTTTACAGTGCAATGTGGTCTAAGTTTATTTAAGTAGCATGGGGACAAGACCCGTGGGTAGAAAGAGTTGCTCTTTTGTTCTAAGAAGCTGCTAATTATATGCTTAGTGTTCAAGGGGGAAGAGACATGCAGGGAATATTAGATTATAAATATTTTCTTTGAATTTCTACTCATAAAACTACTTTCCTAAGATTTCTCTGGTCCTTATCATTCAGCTGGATATTAATTATCAGTGAGATGTACAGGCAGTCATGAGACCCTTTAAGATTGTAGCAACTAGTACATATTTAATTCTTGTCAGAACTATGCAGGCTATAAGTAAGCCTTCTGGGCTAAAGGTGAACATTCTGTTTCTATCCCTCATCAGTTCCTTATTGTGGAGGATGCAAAGGTGCCCTTACTCTGGTACTTTTTGACATTCCTTCATTCCCCAGGAAATTTTTACATATACAAACACAGACACAAAACACAGACATACACACACACATATTTTCTCCCTTCCTTTAGCCTATCCCGAAGAATGAATCATAATTCACCATTTTCTTCTCAGGGAGGGAGCCAAAGTTGGGGGTACTTCCATCCGAGCTGCTCTAAGGGGGCCACTTCATGGTTGAAAGAAAAAGAAATCAAAGCTTTGTGAAAGATGGTGGAGTAGGGGGACCCTAAACTTGCCTTGTCCCTCAAACACAGCTAGATAAATATCAAATTCTGAATACCCAAGAAATTGATCTGAAGCCTGAGAGAGCAAGCTGCACAACTAAAGGTAGAGAAATGGCCATATAATGGAAGTTAGGAGTTGCAGAGTGTTGATTTGGGGGAGAAAAGAACTGCAGGTATTGTGGAGGGGAGGGATCCTTGATAGTGAGAGAGGAACAAGAGTGAAGGAGAGAGAGAAGGAAAGAGTGAGAGCACCTGCAGGTGATTGCACAAGAAAAGCTCTTCCCCAAAACTACTAGCTGGGAAAAGGAGAGGGGCTGAGTACTTTACGTTTTCTTTAAGATTTTATTTATTTATTTGAGAGAGATAGAGAGAGACAGAACACAAGTGGGGGGAAGGACAGAGAATCAAACATACTCCTCACTGAACACAGGGCCCAACTCTGGGCTTGATCTCAGGACCCTGAGATCATGACCTGAGCTGAAGTCAGACAGTTAACCAACTAGGACACCCAGGCACTTCTACTGCAGGTTTTTATATGTACCAGAGTGCAAAGTCTGAAGTTTGGGAAGTCCACACTGTCACCAGGGTTGTGCTCCAGTAGGGAAGGAAGGCAGAGACCAGGGAGTGGGCACCATGACCTAAGGATACCTTGGGTCATATAGGAAGAAAGAGTTTCCCTTCATGGAGTGTATTTGGGAGTAGTGGCACAGCCTCTCTGGGGGACAAAAGAACTGGTGGCACCAACATTCTGCCTGGTTCACTAGCATAGGAACAAAGACACCAGCAGAGGGCAGCAAACCTTGGTACTGGCTTTCTCCTGTGATTTACCATAAAGTCTGAACCACTGCAGTTACGGGACTGTTTTCTGGGCCAAACCAGCAGTGACCACAGTGTGTTGAGACCCTCCCCCAGAGGATCAGCATGGGTCTGCAGCATGCAGATCTCTAAAATTTGGACTTTTGATACCCAGCTGTGTGCCTTACATAAAACACAAGAGTACTGTGCCACCTGGCAGGCAGACAGCTCAGACAGATAGGGGTAAGACAGGGATCTGATAGAAGTTGGGGACACAAGAGGGGTAATTTTTTGCTCTTCTGTGAGGGCTTCTTGAAGAGTGGAGGGCATGATGTCCCCACTCCAAGGATGAGAGAGCTGGGTGATGCAATCTGCACACCCCCCCCCACCCCCACCCCCGCCCATCAGCACTGACCAACTTTAATGATCAACATAGTGCCACCCAGTGGAGGCCAGAGCCACATAAACCAAGCCCTGTCCTCCTGCACCCTGTAGGTTCATCTCCACTAGGGCAAGTCCATCTGAGAATCACCACAGCAGTCCCTTCCCCCAGAAGACCAGCACAAACTTCTCACATGCACCAAATCTACTGATCATAGAGAGCTGAAAAGCATCAGCTCTAGGGAAAATAAGATCTAGGTTCCTTTTTTTTTTTTTTAATCTAGCTTCCTTTAACAAGCAAACCAAAACACACCTAGTTAAAACTTGCCACACAGGGACAAGATCCAAACAACCCCTACTGCAGGCAAGGAGAAACTCTGCAGAGGACTGACTTGAGGGAAGGAGCAGCCAAAACACAATAGCAAGATGCACACTCTGAAATAACTTCTAAAGCACCAGGCCCAAGATAGTATAGAACGTCTAATTTTTTAGAATTTTTATTTTTTGGATCTCTTCTATTATATAGCTATTACTCTCAGGAACAGGAATACAACAGGCTTTCCTAACAATTACTCAAAAAACAGTGACCTAGACAAAATGACAAGCGGAGGAATTTACCTCAAAAGAAAACAAAACAAAACAAAACAAAACAGGAAGAAGTAACAGCCAGGGATTTAATCAATATGGATATAAGTAAGATGCCTAAACCAGATTTTAAAATCATAATCATAAGGATACTAGCTGGGCTTGAAAAACAAAACATAGAAGACACTACAGAATCCCTTACTGCAGAAATAAAAGAACTAAAATATAGTGAGGCCAAAATAAAAAATGCTATAACCGAGAAGCAAAACTGGATGGAGGCAATGACAACAAGGATGGACAAATCAGAGGAAAGAACCAGTGATATACAAGATAAAATTATGGAAAATAATGAGGCTGAAAAGAAGAGGGAAAGACAGGTATTAGATCATGAATGTAGACTTAGGGAACTCAGGAACTCTTTTTTTTTTTTTTTTAAGATTTTATTTATTTATTTGACAGAGAGAGACACAGCGAGAGAGGGAACACAAGCAGGGGGAGTGGGAGAGGGAGAAGCAGGCTTCCCGCCGAGCAGGGAGCCCGATGCGGGGCTCGATCCCAGGACCCTGGGATCATGACCTGAGCCGAAGGCAGACGCTTAACGACTGAGCCACCCAGGCGCCCTGGGAACTCAGGAACTCTTAAAAGTGTAATAACATTCATATCATATGAGTCCTAGAAGAAAAAGAGAGAGAAAAGGGGGCAGAAGTTATATTTGAAAAAATATATATATAGCTGAAAATTACCCTATCAGGAGAAACAAACAGACATCAAAATCCAAGAAGCACAGAGCACAGCATTAAATTCAACAAAAGCCAGCTATCACCAAGACATATCACAGTCAAATTCACAAAATACACAGACAAGGAAAGAATCCTGAAAGCAATGAGAGGGAAAAAATTCCTTAGCCTACAAGAGAAGACAATAAGGTTCACAGCAGACCTGTCCACAGAGACTTGACAGGCCAGAACAGAGTGGCAAGATATATTCAACATGATGAATGGGAAAAATATGCAGCCAGAATACTGTATCCAGCAAGGTTGTCATTCAGAATAGGAGAGATAAAGAGTGTCCCAGACAAACAAAAATTGAGCTTGTGACTAGTAAACCAGCCATGCAAGAAATATTAAAGGGGACTTGTTGGAGAAAAATGACCAAAAGCAACAAAGACTAGAAAAGAACACATAATGTCACAAGAAACAACAAATTTACATGTAACACAATGACACTAAATTCATATCTGCCAATAATCACTCTGAATATAAATGGACTAAATGCTCTAATCGAAAGACATAGGTTATCAGAACAGATTAAAAAAACATCACCTATATGTTGCCTAGTAGAGACACATTTTAGACCTAGAGACACCTGCAGATTAAAACTGAGGGGCTGGAGAACCATCTTTCATAATCATGGATATCACAAGAAAGCTGGAGTAGCTATACTTATATCAGACAAACTAGATTTTAAACCAAAGACTATAGCAAGAGATGAAGAAGGGCATTATATCATATTTAAGGGGTCTATTTATCAAGAAGATCTAAAAATTGTAAATATTTATGCCTCCAACTTGGGAACACTCAAACATGTAAGTCAATTAATAACAAACATAAACTCATCAATAACAATACAATAAGAGCAGGGGACTTTAGCACCCCACTTAAAGAAATGGACAGATCATCTAATAAGAAAATCAACAAGGAAACAATGGCTTTCAGTGACACACTGGACCAAAGGGACTTAAAATATATATTCAGAACATTTCCTCCTAAAGCAGCAGAATATATATTCTTTTCAAGTGCACATGGAACATTCTCCAGAATAGATCACATATTTGGTCAAAAATCAGCCATTAAGAATTCCTCATATCAGTGAGGTCATATGATACATGTCTTTCTCTGATTGACTTATTTCGCTCAGCATAACACTCTCCAGTTCCATCCACGTCATTGCAAATGGCAAGATTTTATTCCTTTTGATGACTGCATAATATTCCATGGTATATATATATACCACATCTTTTTTATACATTCATCTGTCGATGGACATCTTGGCTCTTTCCACAGTTTGGCTATTGTGGACATTGCTACTAGAGGGTTGCTGGAGTGGTGGGGGGTGGGAGGGATAGGGTTGCTGGGTGATAGACATTGGGGAGGGTATGTGCTATGGTGAGTGCTGCGAATTGTGCAAGACTGTTGAATCGCAGATCTGGACCTCTGAAACAAATAATACATTATATGTTAAAAAAGAAGAAGAAGAAGAAGATAGCAGGAGGGGAAGAATGAAGGGGGGGGAATCGGAAGGGGAGATGAACCATGAGAGAGGATGGACTCTGAAAAACAGACTGAGGGTTCTGGAAGGGAGGGGAGTGGGAGGATGGGTTAGTCTGGTGATGGGTATTAAAGAGGGCACGTTCTGCATGGAGCACTGGGTGTTATACACAAACAATGAATCATGGAACACTACATCAAAAACTAATGATGTAATGTATGGTGATTAACAAAGCATAATAAAAGAAATCAGCCATTAACAAGTACAAAAAGACGGAGATCATACCATGCATATTTTCAGAACTGAATGCTATGAAACATGAAGTCAAACACAAGAAAAATTTGGAAAGACCACAAATACATGGAGGGTAAAGACAATCCTACTAAAGAATGAATGGGATAACCAGGAAATTCAAGAAGAAATAAACACATGGAAGCAAATGAAAATGAAAACACGACAGTCCAAAACCTTTGGGATGTAGCAAAGGCAGTCCCCAGAGGGAAGTATATAGCAATACAGGCCTACCTCAAGAAGCAAAAATCTCAAATACACAATCTAAACTTGCACCTAAGGGAACTAGAAAAGGAAGAGCAAATAAAGGCTAAAACCAGCAAAAGAAGGGAAATAATAAAGATGAGAGCAGGAAAAGAATTATATAGAAACAACAACAAAAAAAACAGTAGAACAGATCAATGAAACTAAAAGCTAGTTCTTTGAAAGCATTAACAAAATTGATAAACCCCTAGCCAGACTTATCAAAAATAAAAAAGGACCCAAAGAAATAAAATCAAGAATGAAAGAGGAGAGATCGTAAGCAAGAACACAGAAATTAAAAAAAAAAAAAAAGAGAGAGAATATTAGGAAAATTTATATGCCAACAAACTGGACATCTGGAAGAAATGGAAAATTCCTAGAAATATGCAAACTATCAAAGCTGAAACAGGAAGAAATAGAAAATTTGAACAGACTCAGAACAAGCAAAAAATTGAATCAGTAATCAAAAACCCAGGTGGCTTTCTAGGCGGAATTCTACCAAATATCTAAGAAAGAGTTAATACCTATTCTTTTCCAACTGTTTCAAAAAATAGAAATGGAAGGAAAACTTCCAAACTCATTCTATGAGACCAGCATTACCTTGATTCCAAAACCAGACAAAGACTCCATTAAAAAGGAGAATTATAGACCAATATCCCTGAAGAAGATGGATGGAAAAATTCTCAAAAAGAGACTAAAAAATAGAATAAAACAGTACATTTAAAGAATTATTCACCATGACCAAGTGGGATTTATTCCTGTGCTACAAGCATGGTTCAATAATTGCAAATCAAACAAAGTGATACACCACAGAAATAAAAGAAAGGATAAGAACCATATGACCCTGTCAATAGATGCAGAAAAATATCATTTTACAGAATACAGAATCCATTCCTGAAAAAACCCTCAACACAGAAGGTATAAATGGAACATACCTTAACATCATAAAGACAATATATGAAAGGCCCACAGTTTATATCATCCTCAATACGGAAACACTGAGAGCTTTTCCTCTAGGGTCAGGTACAAGACAGGGATGTCTACTCTCACCATTACTATTTAACACTGTACTGCAAGTCTTAGCCTCAGCAATCATACACCGAAAGAAATAAAATGCATCCAGATTGGCAAGGAAGTAGTCAAACTTTCAACATTTGCAGATGACATGATAATCTATGTAGAAAACCCAAAAGACTTGACCAAAAAATTGCTGGAACTAATACATGTATTCAACAAAGTTGCAGGATATAAAATCAATGTGCAGAAATCTGTTGCATTTCTATACACCATTAATGGAGCAAAAGAAAAAGAAATCAAAAAATCAATCCCATTTACAATTGCACCAAAAAACATAAGATACTTAGGAATAAGCCAAACGAAAGAGGTCTGTACTCTGAAAATTATAGAACACTTATTAAAGAAATTGAAGAGTACACAAAGAGATGAAAAAACATTCCATGCTCATGGATTGGAAGATTAAATATGGTGAAAATGTCTATGCTGCCTAGAGCAATCTACAGATTCAATGCAATCCCTATCAAAATACCATCGACATTTTTCACAGAACTGGAACAAATAATCCTAAAATTTGTATGGAACCACAAAAGACCCAAAATAGTGAAAGCAATCCTGAAAAAGAAAGGCAAATCTGGAGGCATCACAATTCCAGACTTCAAGCTGTATTACAAAGCTATAGTGATCAAGATAGTATGGTACTGGCACAAAATCAGACACATAGATCAATGGAACAGAATAAATAACCCACAACTGGACCCATAACTATATGGTGAACTAATCTTTGACAAAGCAGGAAAGAATATTCAATGGAAAAAAGAGAAATTTGTTCATCAACAAATGGTATTAGGAAAATTGGACAGCCACATGCAGAAGAATGAAATTGGACCATTTTCTTACACCATACATAAAAAACAAACTCAAAATGGATAAAATACCTAAATATGAGACAGGGAACCATTAAAATCTTAGAGGAGAACACAGGCAATAACCTGTTTGACCTTGGCACATGTCTCGCAGGAGAAACAAAAATAAAAACGAACTATTGGGACTTCAAGATAAAAACTTTTGCACAGAGAAGGAAACAATCGACAAAAGTAAAAAGCCACCTATGGATTGGGAGAAGATATTTGCAAGTGACATATCTGGTAAAGGGTTAGTATCTAAAATACACAAAGAACTTATCAAACTCAACACCCAAAAGACAATAATCCAAATAAGAAATGGGCCAAAGACATGAGTAGACATTATTCCAAAGAAGACATCCCGATGACTAATAGACACATGAAAAGATACTCAACATCACTCACTATCAGGGAAATACAAATCAAAACCACAATGAGATACCACCTCACACAGGTCAGAATGTATAAGATGAACAACACAAGAAACAACAGATGTCAGGGATGCAGAAAAAGGGAAGCCCTCTTTCACTGTTGGTGGGAATGCAAACGGTTGCAGCCATTCTGGAAGATGGTATGGAGGTTCCTTAAATAGTTAAAAATAGAACGACCCTATGACCCAGCAATTGCACTACTTGGTATTTATCCACAGGATACAAAAATACTGATTCCAAGTGGCACATGCTTCCTGATATTTATAGCAGCATTATCAACAATTGCCAAACTATGGGAAGAGCCCATCATGGATGGAGAAAGAAGAGATGGAGTGTGTATAGATATATATGAATATAACTCAGCCATCAAAAAGAATGTAACCTTGCCATTTGAAGCAAGGTGTATGGAGCTAGTGTGTATTATGCTAAACAAAATAAGTCAGTCAGAGACAAATACCACAGGATTTCACTCATATGTGTAATTTAAGAAAGAAAACACAGATCAACATATGGGAAGGAAAAAAAAGGAGATGGAAGGAAACCATAAGAAATTCTTAACAATAGAGAACTGAGGGTTGATGGAGGGAGGTGGGTGGAGGATGGGCTAAATGGGTGTTGGGTATTAAGGAGGGCACTTGTTTTGATGAGCACTGGGTGTTATATGTAATAATCACTAAATTCTAATCCTGAAACCAATGTTACACTGTATGTTAACTAACTAGAATTTAAATAAAAATAAAAACATATATAATCAAAAAGAAGAAATGAAAAAATAAAATTTCATGCAACAAAAGGCTTTTCAGGTCTCAGAAAAATGGTTATGAAAGGATTTTTGCTGTGGGGGAGTGGGTAAGGTAATTCCTAGGCCTTGACATTTATCTCATGGAGCCTGACCACTCCACCCTGGTACTGAGATTTAGAAAGACAGTGGGCAGGGCGCCTTGGTGGCTCAGTCATTAAGCGTCTGCCTTCAGTTCGGGTTATGATCCCAGGGTCCTGGGATCGAGCCCCGCATCGAGTCCCTGCTCCACAGGAAGACTGCTTCTCCCTCTCCCACTCCCCCTGCTTGTGTTCCCTCTCTTGCTGTGTCTCTCTCTGTCAAATAAATAAAATCTTAAAAAAAAAATACTTTAGAAAGACAATGGGCCAATATTGAAGGTTTTTGAAAAAGAAAGTGATGTGATTCCATCTTTGTTTTTATCAAGATACCCCTGATGACTTGGGGGAAGGGAAGGGAGGCTCTCAACTCCTACTGGGGCACCTTGAGAAAATAATTTCCTAATGATAATAGAATAATAATTTTAGGGTTATTCTCTTTAAAAAACACAGATATTTATTGGCTTTTGTTTTTGTAACTCCCTTGTGAATATGTAAGGGGGGTAATTGTTTATTTTTTTTTCCTGTTAACTTCTGAGGAAACAGAAACCCAGAGTAGTTGAGTGCCCAGCTAAGGAGTTCAATAGAAAACTACAGAGCAGATTTGAGATTAGGTCTCAAGTCTCTCAATTTATGCTCATCCTAGCATTTTGAATGCTTTTGGATGTCAAAATGGCTCTGTGGTGGTTCATCTTTATCCATCCCTGGGGATTCAAGGAATCAACAAGCTGAGGTAGAAGTGTCTAGGTTCATGAACTGAAATTCTGGGGCTGATGTTGCCAGCCATTAGTTGAGAAGACATGGGAATTTGACACTGATTTCCAAGATAAGAAGCAATATATTGAACACTATTTAAATCCTTTAATGAGTTAGATTTCAGGGGTGCTTGGTTGAAAGGGACTGCCCTTGGTTCAGTCCACCCAGGATGTACCTGTCTTCCCTTAACCAAATGCTGTGCTTTGTGGAGAGTAACTGTATGTATGTTGGAGGTGGGTCTCTCTTCCTTCTTTTATTTGCTCATCAAATATTGATTGTTTCACTACAGAAAACTGTTCTAGGGACTGGGGAGAGCAGTAATCAAAATCAATGAATTTTTTTTACTCTCAGAGTTCATTGCATGGTTCCCATTGATAGTGGCAGTCCCTGGTTTCTTGGTGGCTGGTGCTGGTGCAGTTGAAGAGGCAGGTTGTGAGTTCCCACTAGGCTCAGGCTGAGGGAATTTAACAATAGGCCAGAGCCATCTGAACAAATGTGTCCAGACTCCCTCTTCACATGTGAATTCTTACAAAAACCAACCTTAAAGGGCTGGAAGAAAAAAATAAGACACTAGGAATCCTTTTTTCAGCCCCATAGCCAGAAGTTTCATCAAACTCACATTATTTTAGAATTTTAATTATTTTATTTTTTATTACAGTTACTTGAACATGCCCCAAAATAGAAAGAATACAACACTGAACACCCATATGACCATTACCTAGACTTAACACAATGAATATTTAGCCATATTTACTTCACCTATATTTTTCTGAAATATTTTAGAATAAATTGTAGACTTTATGACATTTTACCTCTAAATGCTGCAGAATGCATTTCTCAACAAAAGATATTATTGTATATACATATGGTGCCATTAATTACATCTACAAAAATAAACAATTCCTTAATATCACTTAGCTATCAAAAAGAATGAAATCTTGCCATTTGCAATGACATGGATAGAACTAAAGGGTATTATGCTAAGCGAAATAAGGCAATCAGAGAAAGACAAATATAAGACCATATAATTTCACTCATATGTGGAATTTAAGAAACAAAACAGATGAACATAGGGGAAGGGAAGGAAAAGTTAAGATGAAAACAGAGAGGAGGCAAACCATAAGAGACCTTTAACTATAGGAAACAAACAGGGTTGCTGGAGGGGAGGTGCGTGGGGGGATCCGGTAATTGGGTGTTGGGCATTAAGGAGGGCACTTGATGTAATGAGCACTGTGTGTTATATGCAACTGATAAATCATTAAATTTTTTTAAATGTTTTATTTATTTATTCATGAGAGTCACAGAGAGAGAGAGAGAGGCAGAGGTAGAAGCAGGCTCCCCGCTGAGCAGGGAGCCTGATGCGGAACTGATCCCAGGACCCTGGGATCATGACCTGAGCCGAAGACAGACCCTTAACCATCTGAGCCACCCAGGCGCCCCTAAATCATTAAATTCTAACCCTGAAACTAATAATACACTATATGTTAACTAAATTTAATTTACATAATAAAAAGAAAATTAAAAGAAAAAAAGTCCATATTTAGATTCTCTACTTTCTCACAAAATATATCTGACAGCTGTTTTATTCAAATTGGGATTCAATCAAGCTCCACACATTGTCATTTAGCTGTTAGAGCCATTAAACTTTTTTTTTTTTTAATTTAAAACATGCCCTTCCACCAACACAAATAGTATTTTCATTTTATTGTTGAAAAGACCAGGCGAGGTGTTCTGACATTCTAAGATGTACTACCCTCTGATTTTAATTTATTTTATTTATTTTATTTATTTATTTTTTAGTTTTTTCTTGAAAAATAGAAATACGGGGAGAAGGATTTAAAATAGTGGAGTGGCAGAGAGATCCTGAGCTTTGCCTCATCCCTTGAACACAGCTAAATCAACATCAAACTATTTTGAACAATTAGGAAATCGATCTGGGCATCAAGAAAACAACCTTCACAGTTGGAGGAAGAGAACATGGCAGATATGAGGTTCAGAGCCATGAGTTGGGGGCAAAAAAAGCTGTTGGACCCTGAAGGGAAGGGAACCCTTTCAATGGAGTGAAGTCAGTGAGAAAGGGGGAGAACAGGAGAGAGCAGAGTGTAGGGTCTACACAGTAAGCCACGGTGAGGGGTCCCCTGGGTCACACTCGGAGAGATTGCTTCCCTTCCTGGAGTATATTTGTGAGAGGGTATTTTGCCTCTCCAAGGACAAAAGGCCAGCCAGGATCCATTGAATTTCATTCAACAAAAGGGGACAGAGGTTCACACAGAGGGCAGTTAACTTAGTAGCAGCTTTTCACTATGTTTCACAATAGACTCAAGCCACCATGAGTGCAATGTGCAACTGCTTTTCTGGGACAGGATGGAGCAGGGACAGAGGTGCATGCAGACAGTAGAAAACCTGGTCATAGCTTATCGCTGTAGCCACCATACATGCACTGTTCAACTGCTTATCTGGGACAAAATGATGCTGGGCACACCACGAGGCTCTTCTCCAGGGGAGGGAAGTGGGTACACACCTTGCTAGGCCCTTTAAAATTTGGATATTTGAATCCCATCCACTGACCAGAGATAAAATACAGGAGAACTGGGGGTCCAGGGTATGCGACAGCCAGGACACAGACAGGTTAAGGGCAGGGATCTGATGAAAGCCTGGGACACAGGAGATTGTTCACTTTTCTGTGAGGGCTTCCTGAACAGTGGTGGCCAAGATTTCCCCTCCCTGAGGATGAGAGGGTTGGGTGACACCATCTTCCTCCACTACCTCTCCCTTCCTCTCCCAACCACACCACAGCTGGACTTTAGAGAAAAACGCAGCACATCCAGTGAAGGCTGGGGTCCCTTACACCAAACCCTGCCCCCCCGACCCCGTGCCCTGCTGGGGCACCTTGACTAGGGCAAGTTTTTTTTGTAGCCAGCCCATCAGATCTTTCCCTCAGAAAACCAACACAGGCCCCCCGGCATGTACCAAGTCTGTTGACTAAGGAGTGCTCCAAAGTGTCAGCTTCAGTTCTGATGGAAATAGGACCAGGCCTTCTTTTTTAAGTTTTTTAATTTTAATTTTTTTATTTCTTAGTTTTAAAATCTTTTATATATTTTCTTCTCTTTTTTTCCCCTTATCTTTAGTCTTCAGTACCAGGCTTTTATTTTTTTTGTTCATTTGTTTATTCCCTTGTCTTATTATTCAAATCTGACTTCTTTTTTTCCTTTTTCTTCTTTCTTCTTTTTCTTTCTTTCTTTCTTTCATCTTCTTTCTTTTTCTTTCTTTCTTTCTTTCTTTCTTTCTTTCTTTCTTTCTTTTTTCTTTCTTTTTTCTTTCTTTCTTTCATCTTCTTTCTTTTTTTTTCTTTCTTTCTTTCATCTTCTTTCTTTCTATCTTCTTTCTTTCTTTTTCTTCTTTCTTTTCTCTTTTTCTCTCTTTCATACAATACACCAGAAGCACTTCCTGAAGTGCCAGGCCCTGGACAGTGTATGGCCTCTTTTTAATATAGCATTACTCTGAAGTACAGGAAAAAGAACAATCTTTCATAATGCACAGAAGATAGAAGCATAGACAAAATGACAAGACAGAAGAATTCTCCCCAAAAGAAAGGTCAGGAAGATATAACAGCCAGGGACTTGCTGAATAAAGATATAAGCAATATATCTGAATAAGTATTTAGATCAATAGTCATAAGACTACTAGCTGGAGTTGAAAAACACATAAAAGACACCAGAGAAATCATTGCTGTGGAGATAAAAGACTTAAAACTAGTCAGGGTGAAATAAAAATTCTATAACCGAGAAGCAAAATAGACTGGTTATAATCACAATGAGGACTGAAGAAGCAGAGGAGAGAAAAGGTGATATAGAAGATAATATTATGGAAAATAATGAAGCCGAAGAGGGAAAAAACACTCTTGGGTCATGAAGGTAAACTTAGGGAACTCAATGATTCCATAAAGCAAAATAATATTGCTATCAGAGGAGTTCTGAAGAAGAGTGGGAAAAGGGGAAGGAAAATTCATTTGAACAAATTATAGCCAGGAATTTCCCTAATTCTCAGGCACTCAAGGCCAAGAGGCACAGAGAACTCACCTCAAAACAAAACAAAACAAAACAAAACAAAACAAAAAACAGGCCAACACTGCAACATATCATAGGGAAATTTGAAAAGTACTTGGATAAAGAGAAAATACTGAAAGCAGCTCAGGAGAAAAAGTCCTTAGCATATAAAGGTAGACAAGGCTGGCAGGAGACCTGTCCACAGAGACCTGGCAGGCTAGAAAGGAGTGATGTGATATATTTAAGATGCTAAATGGGAAAAATATGCAGCCAAGAATACTTTATTGAACAAGGCTGTCATTCAAAATAGAAGGAGAGATAAAGAGTTTCCAAGACAAACAAAAACTAAAGGAGTACATGAACACTAAACCAGCTCTGCAAGAAATAATAAAGGAGATCATTTGAGTGGAAAGAGACACCAAAAGTAACAAAGACTAGAAAGGAACAAAGAAAATCTCCAGAAACCAGACTTTACAGGTAATAAATGGCACTAAATTCATATCTTTCAATAATTACCCTGAATGTAAATAGATTAAATGCTCCAATCAAAAGACATAGAGTATCAGAATGGATTAAAAATAGAAGACCCAAGAGACTCATTTTAGACTCAAAGACTCCTACAGATTAAAAGTTAGGGGGTGTAGGACCACTTATCATGTTAATGGACATCAAAAGAAAGCTGGAGTAGCCATACCTATATCAGACAAACTAGATTTTAAACCAAAGACTGTAATAAGAGATGAAGAAGGACACTATATCATAATAAAAGGATATATCCAACAAGATCTATCAATTGTAAATATTTATACCCCTAATTTGGGGTATATATAAATATATAAATCAATTAATAACAAATTTAGTGGAAGTTGTTGACAATAATACAATAATAGGAGCATCTGAATGGCTCAGTTAGTTAAGCATCTGCCTTTGCCTTAGGTCACAATCCAAGGGTCATGGGGTTGGACTCTGTTCGGCAAGGGAGTCTGCTTCTCCCTCTCCCCTTGCCCCTGCTCGTGTGCTCTCTTTTGCTCACCCTCTCTCAAATAAATAAATAAATAAATAAAATATTTTAAAAAATAATACAATAATAGTAGGGGACTTTAACACCCTACTCACAGCAATGGACAGATCATCTAAGCAGAAGATCAACATGGAAACAAGGGCTTTGAATGACACACTGGACCAGATGGATTTCACAGATATATTCAGAATATTTCATCCTAAAGCAGCAGAATACACATATTTTTCTAGTGCACACGGAACATTCTCCAGAATAAATCATATACTGGGTCACAAATCAGGTCTCAACTGGCAAAAAAAGATTGAGATCATACCATGCAGGTTTTCAGATGACAATGTTATAAAACTTGAAGTAAATCACAAGAAAAAAAATTAGAAGGACCACAAATACATGGAAGTTAAAGAACATCTTACTAAAGAATGAATGCATCAACCAAAAAAATAAAGAAGACAAAAAATACAAGGAAGCAAATGAAAATGAAAAAAACATGACAGTACTAAACTTTGGGATACAACAAAGGCAGTCCAAAGATGGAAGTATAGAGCAATACAGGTCTTCCTTATGAAGCAAGAAAAGTCTCAAATACACAACCTAACTTTATACCTAAAGGAGCTGATAAAAGAACAAAAAATAAAGCCTAAATCTGGCAGGAGGAGGGAAATAATAAAGATTAGAGCAGAAATCAATGATATAGAAATAAAAAAGAACAGTAGGACAGATCAAAGAAACTAGAAGCTGATTCTTTGAGAGAATTAACAAAATTGATAAACTTCTAGCTAGTCTTATCAAAAAGGAAAGAGAAAAGACCCAAATACATATAATCTCAAATGGGAGAAGAAAAATCACAACCAACAACACAGAAATACAAACAATTATAAGAGAATATTATGAGCAATTATAAGCCCACAAATTAGGCAATCTGGAAAAAAAAAAGATGTGGTTCCTAGAAACATATAAACTACCAAAACTTAAACAGGAAGAAATGGAAAATCTGAACAGATCCTAACCAGCAAAGAAATTAAATCAGTAATCAAAAATCTCCCAACAAATCAGAGTCCAGGGCCAGATGGTTTCCCAGGGCAGTTCTACCAAATATTTAAGGAAGAATTAATACCTATTCTTCTGAAGCTGTTCCAAAACGTAGACATGAAGGAAAATTTACAAAGCCATTCTATGAGGCCAGCATCACCTTGATCCCAAAACCACACAATGACCCCACTAAAAGGGAGAATTACAGACCAATATCCCTGATGAACACGGATGCAAAAATTCTCACCAAGACACTAGCCAATAGGATCAAACAGTATATTAGAAAGATTATTCACCTTGATCAAATGGGATTTATTCCTACTTTGCAGGGGTGGTTCAACATCCACAAATCAATCAATATTATACAGTATATTAATAAAAGAAAGGAAAAGAACCATTTGATCCTCTCAATGGTGCAGAAAAAGCATTTGACAAAATACAGCATTCTTGCTTGATAAAAACCCTCAACAAAGTAGGGATAGACAGAACATACCTCAACATCATAAAAACCATATACAAAAGACCCACAGCTAATAACATGCTCAATGGGGAAAAAATAAGAGCTTTCCACTAAGGTCAGGAATATGACAGGGATATCCACTCTCACCACTGTTACTCAACATTATACTAGAAGACCTAGCCTCAGCAATCAGACAACAAAAATAAAGTCATGCAAATCAGGGAACAAGAAGTCAAAATTTCCCTCTTTGCAGATGACAAGATATTCTATATGTAAATCCTGAAAGGCTCCATCAAAAAAATTGCTAGAACTGATAATGGAATTCAGCAAAGTCTCAGGATATAAAATCAATGCACAGAAGTCAGTTGCATTTCTATACCCAAACAATGAAGCAGCAGAAAGAGAAATCAAGGAATCAATCTCATTTACAAATACACTAAAAACAATAAGATACCTAGGAAGAAACCTAACCAAAGAGGTAAAAGATCTGTATTCTAAAAGCTGTAGAACACTTATGAAAGGAAATGAAGAAGACACAAAGGAATGGAAAAACTTTCCACGTTCATGGATTGGAGGAATATATATTGGTAAAATTTCTGTACTACCCAAAGCAATCCACACGTTCAATGCATTATCTATTAAAACAACACCAGTATTTTTCACAGAGCTGAAACAAATAATCCTAAATTGTGCATGAAACCAGAAAAGACCCCAAATAGCCATAGTAATGCTGAAAAAGAAAGCCAAAGCTAGAGGCATCACAATTCTGGACTTCAAGCTGTATTACAAAGCTATAGTGATCAAGAGTATATTACTTGCATAAAAACAGATACACGGATCAATGGACAGAATAGAGAACCCAGAAATGGGCCCTCAACTCTATACTCAATTAACCTTTGACAAAGCAGGAAAGAATATCCAATCGAAAAAAGATAGTCTCTTCAACAAATGGTGTTGGGAAACCTGGGCAGCTACATGTAAAAGAACAAAGCTGGACCACTTTCTTACGCCATATACAAAAATAAATTCAAAATGGATGAAAAACCTAATGTAAGACAGGAATCTATCAAAATCCTTGAGGACAACACAGGCAGCATCCTGACTGACCTTAGTCACAGCAACTTCTTACTAGACACATCTCCAGAAGCAAGGGAAACAAAAGCAAAACTGAATTATTGGGACTTCATCAAGATAAAAATCTTCACAGAAAAGGAAACAATCAACAAAACTGAAAGGCAGTCTTTGGGACGGGAGAAGATATTTGCAAATGACATATCAGACAAAGGGCTAGCATCCTAAATCTATAAGCAACTCATCAAATTCAAACACCCCAAAACAAAAAAATCTAGTCAAAAATGGACAGAAGACACAAACAGACATTTCTCAAAAGAAGACATACAAATGGCTAACAAGCACATGAAAAGATGCTCAACATCACTCATCATCAGGGAAATACAAATCAAAGGCACAATGAGATACCACCTAACACCAGTTGGAATGGTTAAAATTAACAGCTCAGGAAACAACAGATGTTGGCTAGGATGTGGAGAAAGGGAAACCCTCTTATACTGTTGGTGGGAATGCAAGCTGGTATAGACACTCTGGAAAACAGTATGGAGGTTCCTCAAAAAGTTAAAATAGAACTACCCTATGACCCAGCAATTGTGCTAAGGTATTTATTCAAAGGATACAAAAATAGTGATTTGAAGGGGCACCTGAAACCCAATGTTTATAGCAGCAATGTCCACAATAGCCAAAATATCTAAAGAGCCCAGAATATTACCTGGTCATCAAAAAAATGAAACCTTGCCATTTGCAACAACGTGGATGGAACTAGAGGGTATTATGCTAAACAAAATATGTCAGTCAGAGAGAGACAAATACAATATGATTTCACTCATATGTGGAAATTAAGAAACAAAACAGATGAACATAGGAGAAGGGAAGGAAAAATAAAATAAGATAAAAACAGAAAGGGAGACAAATCATAAGAGACTCAACTATATAGAACAAATGGAGAGTTGCTGGAGGAGAAGTGGGTGGGTGAAATGGGTAATTGACGATGGGCATTGGGGAGGGCATTTGATGTAATGAGCACTGGGTGTTATATGCAACTGAAGAATCACTAAATTGTACACCTGAACTAATAATACACTATATATTAACTAACTTGAATTTAAATTTTAAAAAATCTTAAAGAAATAAGAAAAATATAGAAACATATTCATATGTTTCAAAGTTCAAAAGATACAGAAGGGTACAATGAAAAATCCCCTCCCATTGCGGTGCCCAGTAACCCATTTCTCCTTCCCTGAGGCAGTGTTTTGAGTCATTGGACTCATTTTATATTTTTTTAGACCCCCTGGTATCCACATTGTCCCACAGTCCACTGATGCCACTGATAAAATTCAATAAGCTCATCACATCTGACAGAAATTAACCTGACAAATGGAAAAAATAAATTAATAAAGAATTAAATAGGTTTACAGAAGAAGGAAAATATTGATTTATAAAAGATACTTGGAAATATTTAGTTAAGTGAAAACAGCAAAATTTGGGTTACTGTGTATAATGTTTTACTATTTGTGTAAAACCTTTGTGAAAGAAATGTATATATTGGTGCGTGTATATGTATGCATTAAGAAAACCCTGGAAAGCTACTCAAGAAACTAGTAACAATGGTTATCTATGGGAGGGATTGGGAGGTAGAATTTTTAATGTACACTTTTTTTTTTAAAGAAGCATTTTATTTTATTTTATTATTTTATATTTTATTTTATTTTTTATTAACATATAATGTATTATTTGTTTCAGGGGTACAGCTCTATGATTCATCAGTCTTACACAATTCACAGCACCTACCATAGCACATACCCTCCCCAGTGTCCATCACCCAGCTACCCCATCCCTCCCACCCACCTCCACTCCAGCAACCCTTAGTTTGTTTCCTGAGGTTAAGGTCTCTTATGGTTTGTCTCCCTCTCTGGTTTCATCTTGTTTCATTTTCCCTCCCTTCCCCTATGATCCTCTGTCTTGTTTCTCAAATTCCTCATATCAGTGAGATCATACAATAATTGTCTTTCTCTGATTGACTTATTTCACTTAGCATAATACCCTCTAGTTTCATCCACATCGTTGCAAATGGCAAGATTTCATTTTTTTGATAGCTGCATAATATTCCAGTGTGTGTGTGTGTGTGTGTGTGTGTGTGTGTGTGTGTGTATACCATTTCTTCTTTATCCATTCATCTGTCGATGGACATCTAGGCTCTTTCCATAGTTTGGCTACTGTGGACATTGCTGCTATAAACATTGGGGTTCACGTGCCCCATCGGATCACTACATTTGTATCTTTAGGGTAAATACCCAGTAGTGCAATTGCTGGGTCGTAGGGTAGCTTTATTTTCAACTTTTTTTTTTCAAAGATTTTATTTATTTGACAGAGAGAGACACAGCGAGAGAGGGGAACACAAGCAGGGGGAGTGGGAGAGGGAGAAGCAGGCTCCCAGCCGAGCAGGGAGCCCGATGCGGGGCTTGATCCCAGGACCCTGGAATCATGACCCAAGCCGAAGGCAGACGCCCAACAACTGAGCCACCCAGGCGCCCCTATTTTCAACTTTTTGAGGAACCTCCGTATTGTTTTCCAGAGTGGCTGCACTAGATTGCATTCCCACTAACAGAGTAGGAGGGTTTCCCTTTCTCCACATCTTTGCCAACATCTGTTGTTTCCTGACTTGTTAAGTTTAGCCATTCTGACTGGTGTGAGGTGGTATCTCATTGAGGTTTTGATTTGTATTTCCCTGATGCCAAGTGATTTTGAACACTTTTTCATGTGTCTGTTGGCCATTCGGATGTCTTCTTTGGAAAAATGTCTGTTCATGTCTTCTGCCCATTTCTTGATTGGATTATTTATTCTTTGGATGTTGAGTTTGATAAGTTCTTTATAGATTTTGGATACTAGCCCTTTATCTGATATGTCATTTGCAAATATCTTCTCCCATTCTGTCGGTTGTCTTTTAGTTTTGTTGGCTGTTTCCTTTGCTGTGCGAAAGCTTTTTATCTTGATGAAGTCCCAATAGTTCATTTTTGCCCTTGCTTCCCTTGCCTTTGGTGATGTTTCTAAGAAGAAGTTGCTGCGGCTGAGGTCAAAGAGGTTGCTGCCTGTGTTCTCCTCAAGGATTTTGGTGGATTCCTGTCTCACATTGAGGTCTTTCATCGATTTTGAGTCTATCTTTGTGTGTGGTGTAAGGAAATGGTCCAGTTTCATTCTTCTGCTTGTGGCTGTCCAATTTTCCCAACACCATTTATTGAAGAGACTGTCTTTTTTCCATTGCATATTTTTTCCTGCTCTGTTGATTAGTTGACCCTAGAATTAAGGTTCCACATCTAGGCTCTCTATTCTGTTCCATTGATCTATGTGTCTGTTTTTGTGCCAATACTGTGCTGTTTTGGTGATGACATCTTTGTAATATAGCTTGAAATCAGGCAACGTGATGCCCCCAGCTTTGTTTTTCTTTTTCAACATTTCCTTGGCAATTTGGGGTCTTTTCTGGTTCCATAAAAATTTTAGGATTGTTTGTTCCAGCTCTTTGAAAAATGCCATTGTTATTGAAAGTATATATTTCTCTGGGCAGTATAGACATTTTAACAATGTTTATTGTTCCAATCCATGAGCATGGAATATTTCCCCATCTTTTTGTGTCTTCTTCAATGAAATGCTTTAAATAGATAATACATTCACATTGTTCAAATATCAGCAAAAATGGTCCGCCAACTGTGCTAGACGTTTCTTCTTTCTTCACATCTGCGCCAACACCTGTTTATTGTATGGTTGATTTTAGCCATTCTGACAGGTGCGAGGTGTTAACTCATCATGGTTTTGATCTGTATTTCCCTGATGATAAGTGATGTTGAGCATATTTTCATGTGTCTGTTAGTCATCTGTATGTCTTTTTTGGAAAAAATATTTGTTCATGACTTCTGCCCAGTTCTTAACTGGATCATTTGCTTTCTGGGTGTTGAGTTTTATAAGTTCTTTACAGATTTTTGGTTACTAGCTCTTGATCAGATATCATTTCCAAATATCTTCTCTCATTCCAAATATTGCCTTGTAGTTTTGTTGATTGTTTCTTTCACTGTGTTGAAGCTTTTTATTTTGATGAAATCTCAATATTCACTTTTGCTTTTGATTTGCTTGCCTCAGGAGACTTATCTAATAAGAAGTTGCTATTGCTGATGTCAAAGAGGTTACTGCTTGTGGTCTTCTCTAGAATTTTGATGGATTCCTGTCTCACATTTAGGTCTTTCATGCATTTTGAATGTATTTGGTGTATGATGTAAGAAAATGTTTCAGTTTCATTATTTTCCATGTTGCTGTACAGTTTTCCTAACACCATTTGCTAAATAAACTGTGTTTTTCCCATTGAATATTCTATTCTTTGTCAAAGATTAATTGGCCATATAGTTGTGGGTTCATTTCTGGGTTTTCTATTCTGTTCATTGATCTATGTGTCTGTTTTTGTTCCATTACCATACTGTTTTGATCACTACAGCTTTGTAATATAGCTTGAGGTCTGGAATTGTGATTCCTTCAGCTTTGGTTTTCTTTTTCAAGATTGTTCTGGCTATTCAGGGTCTTTTGTGGTTCCATAGAAATTTTAGGATTTTGTTTTTTCTCACTCTGTGAAAAATGGTGGTGGCATTTTAATTGGGATTGCATTAAATGTGTAGATTGCTTTGGGGAGTATAGACATTTTAACAATGTTTGTTCTTTCAATCCATGAGTATGGAATATTTTTCCATTTCTTTGTGTCCTTTTCAGTTTTTTTTTTTTTTTTTAAGTGTTCTACAGTTTTCAGGGTATAGATCTCTTACCTCTTTGGTTAGGTTTATTCCTAGATATCTTATAGTTTTTGGTGCAATTGTAAATGGGATCAATTCCTTGATTTCTTTTTCATTATTTCATTATTGGTGGTATAGAAATGCAATAAATTATTGTGCATTGATTTTATATCCTGTGACTTTGCTGAATTCCTGTATCCATTCTAGCAATTTTTGTTGGAGTCTTTTGGGTTGTCTACATAGAATATTATGTCATTTGTGAATAGTGAAAATTTGACTTCATCCTTGCCAATTTGGATGCCTTTTATTTCTTTTCGTTGTCTGATTGCTGAGGCTATGACTTCCACTACTATGTTAAATATCAGTGGTAAGAATAGATATCCATGTCTTGTTCCTAACCTTAAATAAAAAGCTCTCAGTAATTCCCCATTGAAGATGAGATTAGCTGTGGGTCTTTTGTATATGGCCTTTATGATATTGAGGTATGTTCCCTCTATCCCTATTTTGTTGAGGATTTTTATCATGAATGGATTCTGTATTGTCAAATGCTTTGTCTGCATCTATTGAGAGGATCATATGGTTCTTATCCTCTCTTTAATTACTGTGGTGTATCACATTGATTGATTTGCAAATGTTGAACCACCCCTGCAACCCAGGAATAAATCCCACTTGATTGAGGTGAATGATTCCCTTAATGTACTCTTGGTTTGAAGAGCTAGTGTTTTGTCAAGAACTTTTGCATACATGTTCATCAGTGATATTGGCCTATAATTCTCCCTTTTAGTGGGGTCTTTGTCTGGTTTTGGAATCAAGATAATGCTGGCCTCATAGAATGAATTTGGAATTTTTCCTTCCATTTCCATTTTCTGGAAGAGTTTGAGAAGAATAGGTATTATATATATTTTAAATGTCTGGTAGAATTCTCTGGGAGGTCATCTGGCCCTGGACTTTTGTTTGTTTGGTGATTATTGATTACTGATTCAAATTTTGTACTGGTTATGGGTCAGTTCAAATTTTCTGTTTCTTCCTTTTTCAGTTTTGGTAGTTTATATGTTTCTAGGATTTTATCCATTTCTTCCAGATTGCCCAATTTGTTAGCATACAATTATTCATAATATTCTCTTATAATTGTATGTATTTCTGTGGTGTTTGTTGTTATCTCTCTCATTTGTGATATTATACTTTTGGGTCCTTTCTCTTTTCTTTTTATAAGTCTGGCTAGGGGGTTAATTTCTTTAACTCTTTCAGTAAGCCAGCTCCTAGTTTCATTAATCTGTTCTACTGTGGGATTTTTTGTTTCTATATCATTGATTTCTGCACTAATCTTTATTATTTTCCTTCTACTGCTGGCTTTAGGCTTTATTGGCTCTTCCTTTTCTAGCTCTTTTAGGTGTAAGGTTCTTTTGTATATTTGAGATTTTTTGCTTCTTGATGTAGGCTTGCATTGCTATATACTTCCCTCTTCTGACTGCTTTTGTTGTTGTATTTTCATTTCCATTTGCCTCCATGTATTTCTTTAAATTTCTTTTTTAAATTTCCTGGTTAACCCATTCATTCTTTAGTAGGATGCTGTTTAACTTCCATGTATTTGTATTCTTTCCAATTTTTTTCCAACCAAGAGTACATGGTTGACTTCATGTTTCATAGCATTGTGGTCAGAAATTATGCATGACATGATCTCAATCTTTTTAAGGCCTGACTTTTGAGTTAGTACATCATCTGTTCTGGAGAATGTCCTATGTGCATTTGAAAAGAATGTGTATTCTCCTGTTTTATGATGCAATGTTCTGAATGTATCTGTTAAGTCCATGTGGTACAGTGTGTCATTCAAAACCATTGGTTCCTTGTGGATTTTCTGCTTAGATGATCTGTGTGTTGATGTAAGTGTGGTGTTAATGTCCTCTACTATTATTCTATTATTTACTAATGAGTTTCTTTATGTTTGTTATTAATTGATCTGGGTACTCCCATTTTGGGGGCATAAGTATTTACAATTTTTAGAACTTCTTGTTGGTTAGTCCCCTTTATTATGCCCTTCTTCATCTATTGTTACAGCCTCTGACTTAAAATCTAGTTTGTCTGATACAGGTATTACTACGTTAGTTTTCTTTTGACGTCCATTATCATGACGAATATTTCTTCAACCCTTCACTTCCAACATGCAGGTGCCTGTAGGTCTTAAGTGAGTCTCTTTTAGGCAGCATATAGATGGGTCTTTTTTTTATATCCATTATGTCATCCTATATATCTCTTGATTGTTGTGTTTAATCCTTCTATATTCAGAGTAATTATTGATAGATATGTATCTGTTGCCTTTGTATTACTTCTTTTGTCATTGTTTCTGGAGATTTTCTCTCTGCTTTTTAGTCTGTGTCAGTTTTGTTCTTTACTTTTCCCTCAAAGAGTCTCCTTTTTAAAGATTTTATTTATTTATTTGAGAGAGAGAGAAAGAGAGAGAGCAGAGGGAGAGGGAGAAGCAGAATCCCTCTGAGCAGGGAGCCTGACACAGGGCTCCATCCGAAGACCCTGGGATCATGACCTGAGCTGAAGGCAGACACTTAACTGACTGAGCCACCCAGGCACCCCACAAAGAGTCTCCTTTTATATTTCTCACAGGGCTTGTTTCGTCATCACAAACTCCTTTAGTGTCTTTGTGTCTGGTAAATTCTTATCTCCCTTATTCTGAATGATAGTCTTGCTGGATAGGGTATTCTTGACTGCATATTTTTCCCATTCAGCACACTGAATATACCATGCCACTCCCTTATGGCTTGCCAAGATTTGGTTAAGAAATCTGCAGTTAGCTTTCTGTGTATTCCCTTTTAAGTTAGGGACTTATTTTGTCTTGCTGCTTTTAGGATTTTTTTTCCTTATTGCCATATTTTGCAAATTCAATTACAATATGTCTTGGTGGTGGCCTTCTTTTGTTGATTTTAATGGGCATTTTCTGTGCCTCCTGGAATTGTAAGTCTGTTTCTTTCCCCAGATTAGGGATATTTTCAGCTATAATTTCCTCAAATAAACCTTCTGCCCCCCTTTTCTCTCTCTTCTTCTTTTGGGACTCTTATAATATGAATGTTATTATGTTTGACAGAGTCACTGTTTTTTCTAAGTCTATTTTTGTGTTCCATAATTATTCTTCCTCTCTTTTTGTCAGCTTCTTTATTTTCCATTATTTTATTTTCTATATCACTTATTTATTCCTCTGTTTCTCCCATCCTTGTGGTCATTGCATTTGGTGTCTTTTTAATCTCAGTTATTGCATTTTTTTTTTCATTTCTGACTATTTTTTAACTCCTTTATCTCTGAAGTAAGGGATTCCCTGAAGTCTTCCATTTTTTTCCAAAGCCCAGTGAGTATCCTTATGATTGTTGCTTTAAATTCTCCATCAGGCATATTATTTATATCTGTTTCAATTAGATCTGTGGACTTGTCCTTTTCTTGTTTCATTTCAGATGAATTTCTTCATCTTGACATTTTGCCTATGCCTCTGTCTTCTCTGTGTTAGAAAAGCCTGTTATGTTTCCTGTTCCTGAGAGTAATGGCTTTATGAAGAGGTCAAATAGTGTCCAGGGCCTGGTGCTTCAGGGAGTGTCTGTGGTGTGTGTTGCACATGTTCTACTGGTGTGTTTTGGCTGCTATATCCTTCAGGCCAGTCATCTGCAGAGGCTCTCTTTGCTTGTGGTGGGCGTTGTTTGGATGTTGGCCAGAGCATGGTGAGATTTAACTGAGTGTGCTCATCTTCTTATTAAATGAGACCTGATGCTACTTCCACTTGAACTGAAACCTTGCACATCTCTGTGGTCAGGAGACATGGTGTATGCGTGTTTCTCCTGGTCTTCTGGGGAAGGGGCCTGTTGAGCTGGGTCTGAAGCACACCTGCCAGAGAAGGGCAGTACTGGCAGCACAGGAGTGCAGGACTTGGAGTAAGAAGGTTAGGCAACCAGAGTAGTTACTGTGCTGTTTACTGAATCTGTTTTATGCAGCAGGTCTGGGGAGGGAAATGGTGCCAGCCAGCTCCCTTGTCCCTGGAGAGGCATCTCTGTACTTGCTGCTCTCAGGGGGGCACTCTTAGAGGAACTAATAATCTCCCCCTGTGCAACTCAAGCATTTTTCACATTGCCATTTTCACACTGTCTCCAGGTTGCTTGCCTGCCAGGAGCAGTACAGTGCACTTTGTGCTTTATCCCAACCAAGCCTATTGACTTTTAAAACTCCAAACTTTAGGCACATGCTATGGCAGGGGCCCACACTGGTTTTCTGGGAGACTGATGCAGGTTTGACCACAAAGGGCAGTTGTGCTAGAGTGTAGGGTCATGGGACTTGTAGTAAGCAGGCTAGGCAGCTAGTGCTTTGGGTGAGCCACTCTCAACAGGTGGTTATTTGTCTATGCAGAAGGGCAGAGGGAAAAGGTGCCCACCAGCTCTTTTGTCCCTGGAGAGATGTCTCTGGAAATGCCACCACTCACAGATGTGCTCCTAGAAGAGTGAACAATTTCTCCCCCGTGAGCCCAGCAGAGACAAAATTCAAATTCAAGACTACCACATCCTCTTATTACTTTCCTAAAACACTGACAGATAAGTAGGTCTAATACTATCATTTTCCCAAGATAAATAATATTTTAATGTAATATTTTTCTGGCTTTTTTGATGTGTCATTATGGATAGGTTATTATTAACTAAAGTCTATAGTTTACATTAGGGTTCACTGTTGGTACTCAGTAGGTTTGAACAAATATATAGTATATAATAGTATGAGTTATATAGTAGAATACTATATATAGTATAATATATATAGCAATACTAACATATGGCATACTAATATATATAGTATAATACAAAATAGTTTCACTGCCCTAAAAATCACCAATGTTCTACCTATTCCTCTCTCATTTCCTCATACTGAAGCCCTGAAAAACACTGTTCTTTCTACTTTCTCCATAGCTTTGCCTTTTTCAGAATGTCATATTGTTGGAATCATACATTATGTAGCATTTTCAGATTGGCTTAATTCACTTACCGATATGCATTTAAGGTTACTCCATGTCTTTTTGTAGATTTGTATGTCATTGTTAACTGCTGAATAATATTTCATTGTATGGATGTGCTACAGGTTGTATATCCATTCACTTACTGAAGGACATCTTGGTTGCTTCCAAGTTTTGGCAAATATGAATAAAGCTGTGATAAATACACGTGTACAGGTTTTTGTGTGGGTATAACTTTTCAGTTCATTTGAGTAAATACCATAGAGCATGATTGCTGAATCATATGGTATGAGTATGATATTTCCTAGGAGTTTAGGAGGTAAAGTTGAAATATATCTACAATGTGCTTGATTCTCACTACTTCTACTACCAGTCTGCCTGATTTAACCACTCTCATCTCTCAAACACATCAAGCTTGCTTCTACTTATGACTTCACCCAGTGTTTTTTTTTTTTTTTCCAGCTTAGAATACTCTTCCTTTAGCTTAATGGCTCACTACCTCATTTCATTCCATTCTCTATTCCAGTGTCACATGGCAAAAGTGTTTTCCCTGATATCTCAAATAACAACCCCTATCATTCTGTTCTTATTCCACTTCATTTTCAGAGCACTTGCCATCACCCAAAATATTGCATATTTGTTTACTGTCTATCTTTTCCTGCTAGAATATGAGCTCTGTGAGGGCTCCACGAGGGCAGAGTCCTTGTCTGATATGTTTGCCCTTGTATTTCAGCCTCTGAACAAACATGGAAACTAGTGGTTGCTCACTAAACCACTTTTTGAACCAAAAAGCCAAAGTCACTTGACTAGTGACTGGGGAAGTCAGCATTCTAACTCAATCTGTGGAAACTCAAAACTGGTGTTCTTTCTCTTACTCCACAGAAGCCCTTTCTTCAAAATCTTAAGGACAGATTTCAGACTCACCTTGGAGGAGATGTGGCCTTAGGTGAGAAGGAAACCAGGGAGCAGGGCCCAGTAGAAAAGAGGCAAAACTGATGCCCTGGGGAACTTGAGGTGAAGAAGGGCTTATCTTTCTCCCCAGTAAGAACAGGAGGCAGTGAGCATAAAATGTGGGTGAGGCAGGCAAGTGTAGTGTAAGAGAGTTTAATGACTATCTCTGTGGTGTGATTTAATAGGTGCAAGGAAGGTTCCCTGGCCCCAAATTTCTTTCCCACATATCTGAAATTCTATTCTCAGTGATTCATTTTTTTTTCAAGTACTTACTTTACTGATGGATTGTGCAGACAAAACTGACTGTAGCTTAGTGGCCTGAAAGGGAGTTCTCTGAAACTCATGGTAACTCCTTGTGAGGATCTGAGGAGCAACTTGGGAAAGATATCTCAGAGACCTAGGAGGTTTAGGAGGGCTACAGAACAAGTTGATAGAAAAAAGGGATGAGCACATTGATGGAAGAAAGGAATGAGAACCCTCCCTCCACCATTTGCTAAGAGGTACTTGAGCCTCTTTCTATTCAAAGTACTGTTTCCTGATCAGCAACATCTGTATCATTTGGTAACTTGTTAGAAATGCAGAATCTCAGGCCCCACTCCTTACATACTGATTCAGAATCTTTATTTTAACAAGATCCTCACATTATTCATGTACATATTCAAATGTGAGAAGCTAGAGTTGTTCATAATTATAGTTTTTTTTTTTCATTGCTATATGGTATTCTATTGTTTGAATATACCACAACTTATATACCCATAAGTTAGAAACTTCTAGGGTCACAAATTCCTGTGGGCAGGTAGTGTGGTAGTCCCAATTTAGTTCTTCCTAGCCTCACTGCCTTCTTGGAATGCTTTTGCCTGTGCTCTAGTGTTGCTCCCACTGTCTCCCCTAGAACACAGCTTAACCTCGACACAGACAGATCCTGGGATTCTCTGTTGACATTCATCAATAGAAAAGTTAAGTAAAGGCAAACAAAACAGCTAATTAAAGAAGAAATTACAAAAAGTGTACATAATAACAGTTGGGTTTTCAAAATGCACCTTTTTTTTCCATATTATGATAGCATTTTTTTTTTCCTAGCTGAGGAAGCACCAACATGATAGCCCCTTGGGGGATTATGAAGTACAGGTTTTTGAGTCTATATATGTAGTAAGCACAACCAATGAAAGGTTTTCCTGAGCCTCAGTTGTTATTCTCTTAAGCTAACTAATTCCCTTCTTGTCCCGGATGAACTGACTTTGCCTTTTAGTCAATTTGCTTGGATTTCCTCCCTCCCAGGTCCCTCCCAACAACATGGGACCCATACTGTCTTATCTCCTACTACATGACAGTGACCTACCATGATCAAGAACAGATACCAAAGAACTCCACTCTACTTTTCAAACTTCCCAAATGACCCAAGGTCCCTAATCCATCAACTCCAGTTTAGAATAGACATATAGGTAGACAAGTGGACATTTTTGAACCCCAAGAGGACTAGTAGTTAGGAGGTTTAAACAACAGAAACTCTGGACGATACTTTGCACAGGGTCTGGTCAATATCTGTTCATCTCACTGTGAGAAGCTCAAGTTCTTAGGATCCCCCACCTTTGGAGCTTTCTGGGATAATTCATAAAGGAGTGGGTCCCCCTATTCTTCTTCCCAGTCCCTCTATGGTGATGTGGTCTGATGGTATCCCTTTATAAGTTGGTTAGACAACAGGACTTTAAGCATGCAACCCACATAACCTGAATGATGACAAGTATACTCATGTGCTAACTAGAGGCTCGTTTGCACACTAAGGGGAACCATGTGCCTGTATTTTGAGGGTTAAAGCATTGTGAGGCAGCTTTAGTAAGGAGAATGACAGCAGAAAAGAATGGTAAGAAAGGTTGAGGTATGGAATTAAGGCTATGAAGAAGTGGGCAGAAAAAAACAGGACCAGAGAAGCTGAAGAGACAGGGAAGGAACATTTAGGCTAGCTTTCATGCTGCAGTTTCAGAATTTGATTTCCAGAAAGGAACATCTCTGATTGAAGCGGGAATGCATTTGGACTGATAATGTGGAAAGGTAATATCAGCTCTCAGATCTGGTTTTATGTTTGAAAGAATAGCTTCTCAAAATAGATCTGGATATAAGGATAATATCCCTTTAGAACTTTTCCTTTTTAAGAATCTTAAACTGCTGCAAACTCATCTGGTGCACCAGTGTTGTTTGGACTCAGGCCAGAAAGGTGCATCAGGCTGCTCAAGGTGTTGGTTAGTGAGGCTTGGAGAGGAAACCTCCCCTCCAAATTATCAACAAATATTCACAGAATGAAAGACACCAGTGAAACACTGCTTATTCTTAGGCCCTAGTTTTCCACCTCCAGTGTGTCCCAGAATCACTGAGGGTGCTTGTAAAACATGCAGATTCTTTGGTTCTAACTACCAGAGATTTTGTTTCAGGTAATTCTGACTCAGGTGGTCCATACCACACTTTGAAAAACATTACCTTTGGGGAAAGATGCTGGCCAAATGAGAGAAGCATTTTTAATAAACAATGTTTTCTCCCTTCTCTGGGTGTCAGTGTTTCTATCGGTTCTATTTTGGGTTGGCTGGGCAGATGTTCCCCGTATATGTATATGCAAATTAGTCAGTGTGTGTCCTATGATGGAGAAGGCAGGGGGTATGAAAGCTAAGAAAAATGTCTGGGCCCACATGTGAAAGAAGCCTCAAACCAACCAGGAGTCTGGCTGGGTGAGCAGACTGGAGAGTGTTTGAAGGAGCTGGGACTTTATAACTTCAAGAAATAATTCAAGGAGATTTGGTAAAGACCAAAGGGCCAAAAGGCTTCAGAAGACCTAATATGGGGAAGGAGCAGACAGGGTCTGTGTGGCTCCACCCATGCATAGAAGACAAAGTGGGAGGAGATAAATATTTACTGAATACTTTATATAGGTACCTGAAAGCTACAGGATGACAGATTTCAACTCCACAAAAGGACAAAATGTCTAGTGATAACATGGCTCCTGTAAGGGTAATGAGCTTCCCATCACTGGAGGGGTACAAAACTTTGCTTTATGGGAATGCCACAGGGAAGATTTAAATATTAGATAGCAACTGTGGTTAGGGAGTGAATAGAGGAGAGGGTTGGATCAGGTTGCTTTTAGGGTCCTTTGGCAAAACACTAAGAGCCAGTAAAGTTTGCCTTTGTCAAGCCTGTTTCACTTTTCTGTGCCCTCTCATCCTCAGAACATTTGTCTAGCCTGTTAGGGGCATCCAATGAAGCTTCAGGAACAGAAGCAACCCTCTTCCTCCTCCAGAGTTGTTGGCATTTTGAAAGCAGTCCAACATAAGAGGTAATGCTGAACCTAATGATATCATTTCAGGCATCAGCCACTTGGGAGTGAGTGCCCTTAAGCCTTGATGCAGAGGCTGCTGTTTATATTATTCCTACATGTAAGGTTGTTTCTGAGGGCAGAGAGCCCTCATACACAGCCCAGGAACCTGTGGTCTTATCTAGCAATTGGTATTATCTTGCCCCAGGTTTTGGACTCCTCTAACTTCAGAAAAATCTAGAAAATTCTAAATAATGGCCAGCATCCCTTCTGAGGACTCCCAACTCTATATTTTCTGGCATGTGAAAGGATGCACAGTTTTAGAGCATCATTGTTCTGTGTGTGTGCACGCACGTGCATGCACAGGAGAGAGAATAACAAGACAATAGCATAGATGTTAAAACTGTAAAATTGGCTTTAATTTTTAAACAAAAAGGCTGAAACACTGAGACACTTTTATCTGGGGACTGTCTGACCCTTTGCTCACTGAACAGGGCAGCGTGAAGGAAGTCAGGCTTGTAGAGCATTAGAAGTCATACTGGGCAAGGAGCCGACTTGCTACCAAGGACCTCAGGCAAACTGACTTCTTTCTCTGGTCTTTAGTACCACTGCCTATAATGTGAGGGTGTTGGCTCAATGAAACATGGCAAGAGGAGTTGGGCATGCACCTGATGCCTCATGGTCATGTAAAATGGTAACACCTCCATTAGTCATACCTCCAATTCTCAAATGCTCACATGGCAAGGCTAGAAGAGCCCTGAGAGACCATTAGAAGGGCAGAAGAGAGTAACAAGAGCAAAGCTTGAGCTTCAGCTGGCCTGGAGGGAAGTCTTTTTTTCTTTTTTTTAATTTAATTTTATTTTATTTTGTTATATTAGTCACCACACAATACATCATTAGTTTTTGATGTAGTGATCCATGATTCATTGTTTTTGTATAACACCCAGTGCTCCATGCAGTACGTGCCCTCCTTAATACCCATCACTGGACTAACCCAACCCCCCAGCCCTTCCCCTCTAAAATCCTGTTTGTTTCTCAGAGTCCATAGTCTCTCATGGTTTGTCTCCCCGTCCGATTCTCCCCCCTTCATTTTCCCCTTCCTTCTCCTAATGTCCTCCATGCTATTCCTTATGTTCCACAAATAAGTGAAAACATATGATAATTGACTTTCTCTGCTTGACTTACTTCCCTTAGCATAATCTGGAGGGAAGTCTTGACTCTTCTACCTAGAGGCTATGTGGCTTTGGGCAAATCACTTAACTTCTCAGTTTTTCCATCTGTAAAAGGAGAGCCTAATTAGCACCTGCTTCACAGGATTGTTGGGAAGATCAAGTGAAATGATTGGTAGTACTCAGCAGTTTGTGCCATAGAGTAAGAATGTAATGAATGGTAGCTGTTATCATTATTTCATCCCTGCTCCTGGTGCCCTGGTCTTTCATCTACATCACACTGTGGACAGGAGCTGTGTTGCTTAAGCAGGGAGAAGTTTGCAAATCATGATGTCACAGTAAGGAGAATCTGCCTCCTCCTTTGTCCTCCTGAGGGTGAGATAGTTGGGGTGGTACCTTCTGTCCCTATGGTCTCTGAGTTAGGGCTTATGCTTTCTGTTGGATCAGGCATATCTGAAGGGTTGAGTCTCCTGCTACTCATGTCTTCAGTGGTGCAGTGGTCCTCCTGGTTTGGAGGATGTGAGCCAGGGGCAGTGGGTTGTTTTCCTCCAGCTGGGACCTTGGCCAGGGAACAGAGGTAATCCAGGCTGGGGTAGGACCAGGATTTCTAGCTGGTGAGCAGGAACAATAGGAGGAGAGGGCTTCAGCTGGGATGTCTCAGTGGGGAAGGAGAAGAAAGATAGAGAGGAGCTCCACAAAGCCTCAGGGTCACACCCACCCTATTTATACCACATTCTAGTTTTAGCCAAGTGGCTTTTGTACTAACTTCTCTCATCAAATTGCCTGTATGTGTTTGAAAATGACGTTTCTTGGTGGACCAGTAAACTGTGGTTATGGAGAACACATATGCGTGCATTCATAGCATACTGACAGACAATGTAGTGGAATGGTTAGGGACAGGACTCTGCAGTCAGACTGCCTGGGTTTGAGCCCTTGCTTCAAAACTTACTAGTTGTGTTATTTTACTTCTCTGTGCCTCAGTTTCCTTTTCTGTAAAATGCAGATAATAGTACTTACCTCGTAGGCTTACTGTGAGCATTGAGTGAGTTAATAGATGAAAAGCACTTAGAGAACAGCACCTGGTATACAGTAACCACTCTATAAGTGTTTATTATCACCATTAAATAAAAAAACAGGTCAATCAAGAATTAAGTCAACAATCAATGCCTATTCTTTGCAATGCCAGGTACAGGACATAAAAGTGATGTCTAAAATGTGACATCTGCTCTCAAAGACCTCATATCTAGTAGCATATGGCAAAGAGCCTTGAATGATGAAGCAGAAGACCCAGGTTTGAGACCTTGCTCTACTACCTAGAACTATAGAATAACGGGTTGAAATGGTCAATTGGTCCAATACTGTCCCCCTGCCAGTTTAATACATAAACTCCCTTACTGCCTGCCAGACAAGGACAGACAGACTCTGACTGCTCACCTTCTGAACAAGGAACTAACTCCCAGGCAAGGTGAGCCATGATACATTGCTTGATTACTCTATGCCTCAGTTTCTTATCTGTTTAATTCATGGCAAATAATACGGACATCAGAGGCTTGCTGTGAACATTGAAAAAAAGAATGGTTGTGAATCTGTTAAGCACCCTCATACTTCAATAGGCTGTTCAGTAGGGTCAGGGAGAGTCATTTCAGGGTAGTTGTAGGATTAGCAGCCTTTCAAAAGGAGCAGGAGGTTCTGCTCCCATTTCTTGTGGTGCATGTGTGTAGGGGGGTGGATGGCTGTGAACCAGTGACCACAGCTGGGATGAAGAGCAAAAGATGGAACTTGCATTCTTCTCTGGGATAGGAGTAATGGGGATTCTCTCAAACTCAGTGGCCTGGAGAGCAGGATGAGGAGGGATGGGGCTGTGCTGCCAGCTTTCAACCCTCACAGAGTTACACATTTGCTGGCTGCTAGGCTGTGGCAAGGGGAAGTGTGGCAGCTGGAAATGGTCTACAGGGGACTGACAGTAGGCTCATGTATTAGGTCTGGTACACTCCCAGAAGTTGCCAACTTCCTTACTGACACATGGATTCTTGCCTTGGTCTAGAGGCATGTTGCCACAGTAAGTCACCACATGTCTGTGGCAATCATAGTAAAAGTCAGGTTGCCAGCTATTAAGGGCTGTTTGGTTGCACTGTTTCCCCCTCTATCCCTGCCAACAGGATGAGAGAAAAGAGGGAGGAATGAGGTGGGGAGCAGCTCTGAAGGCCATGCATCTTTAGGACTCACCCCAAAGGACTTATATTTGGGAGGTAGGATCTGATCTAGAGCCCCTCCCTACCCCATTCAGAGCCTAACTAACAAATATGGACTTTTATTACTACCTTTGGTTGTTGATGGGCTGAACCCTGGTGCCACTGAGTATGCCAAGGGTATCAGAAACAAAGAGGGGCAGTGGCAGTAATGTTAATTAAGCCTTAGAATACTTGGTCAAGTTGTTGTTGCATGTTAGATCTGGGAATAGAAGGAAGTGGGTAGCATGAAAATAGTTTCAAACACTTAATGTCATGGATCAGCTAGCATGTACCCAGGCCTTTTCTGAATGTGGGAGATTAGGAAGAAAAGAGTCTTACTCCTGGCCTCCAGGAGACTCCCTTCGTGGGAGTCTGGCTCAAGAAGGACTGCTCAGCATAGCAGGCAAGGTTCTGAGCTGAAAGCAACAGAAATCATCAACTCTAAGTGAGCCATTCAAGGATCATCAAAGGATATTAGAGAGCTCACAGAATCCCCGGGAAAGCTGGAGAACCTGACTTAGGGTTATATAGTCAAGAAAAATACCCTAAAATCATGCCACAGGATTTGTCTGGTAAGAACATTACTTATAGTTGCCCCAACTAAGCACTAGATGCTATGATTTGTATCACCAACACTGCTAGCACTGGACACTGATACCCTACTAGGTGCCATTTTGATTCATGAACTCATTCTTGGTATTATACCACCACTGCTATTTATGGTTACTGTTTCCTTGCCTCCAGAGCTCCATAGTCAAAGTCTTGGTGGGTACATCTTATTGACAGAGCCTAGGTCATTCTGGCCACAAGGGAGGATAAGAAAGTAAGTATCTGCTATTTTCAGCTTCTCTGGTGGGAAATGGCCTTTGCTTCCTACCAAGCCTCATCAGGAGGAAAATTCTCCAAACACAGGAAATTAATATTTTAAGTGACCAATAAAATGACAGATGGCTTCCATGCCAATATCACAGAAAGGATGCAATTAAGGGGCAAAGCAGTGGTTTTCAAATTCTAGATTGCAACCCATTAGTGGCTCATGAAATCATTTTGGTGGGATGCAACTAGCATTTCAAAAAAAAAAAAAAAGAAAGTGGCTAAATAGAATAGACAATATCAAAGTGCCTCATATGTGGTAAGACCAATTACTGGTTCCTGAAACTTTTATTTGGGTTTTCTTCTATTAGGTTGAACCTTATTGAAATCAACATCATCTGACTGTTTTTGACTTACAAAAAATATAGCAATTTTATATGATTCAACCAAATTGATTGGTATGCACAATGTATTTTTTATGATTTTCTTTTTTTATCATATGATCTCATTGATATGAGGAATTCTTTTTTTTTAAATTTTATTTTATTATGTTATGTTAGTCACCATACAATACATCATTAGTTTTTGATGAAGTGATCCACGATTCATTGTTTTTGTATAACACCCAGTGTTTCATGCAGTATGTGCCCTCCTTAATACCTATCACTGGGCTAACCCATCCCCCCAACCCTCTCCCTTCTAAAACCCTCAGTTTGTTTCTCAGAGTCCATAAACTCTCATGGTTCATCTATGATTTTCAATAAGAGTTTGAAAGTCACTGGGCTAAAGGATGGAACTGGATTGTTTTTATGGCACCTAGAATTTAGAAACAGGACAAGTTGAAGATGCCTGGGCACTTGTAATGTGTTTCTAATTGGAAATGCAATGGCAGCTTCAAGGAGTGAGAAGGCCCTTGGATGGCTTGCTGGAGGAAAGAGAACTTGAGCTGGTCTTTCTGAATGGCAAATTCTGACTAATAGTGGAAGAGAAGAAGGGGCAGGGGCTAGGAGTATGCTCCAGTAAAGGGCAACAATAAGCTTGAGCCAGGACTCCAAAGTAAGTGTGAACCTAGAATGAAGTGGTATTTTAGGGGTTGTGGTGAGAAGCAAATCTGACCTCTGCAGGGCCATTCTTCTTGGGACCGGGAGTAGCAAGATGAGGCCAGGTTTTCCCCTTTGGCTTAGATATGTGTAAGCATGCAGTATTGGTTAGGAGACTTCTCAAATTCTAGAATTTCAGGGCTTCAGGGACTTCATTGAGATTATTTAGATCATTCCCCTGCATCTAGGCAGGCCTACATTTAACCTTTCTCAGACAAATGAAAATCTGTTTTTAAAGCTCTACAGAGAAAAATATTCAACAGCCTCCTCTGGCAGCCTGTTTCACTGTTTAATAACTTGTTTGAGAAGTTCTTCCTCTTGTCTTATTCTACTTTGTATTATAATTCATGTCCTTATCTTAGTGCCCTCAATGGATAGTACATATTTTAAGGAATGGGGCTGTGTACTTACTCTCCTCTTACAGAGCCCTGCACAAATGTGAGTCAAATCTGTTGAATTTGCTCTGAAAACAGAGCCAGGGCCAAAGGGTAAATGTTACAGGGAAGCTAATGATCATTCAACACAACAAGGAACTTGTGAAAGGATTAGTTGTGACCACAAAAGAAACCCTCTGAGAGACATGAGTTTCCTGTTTCTAGAAGGATAGAACATGAGTGGGATGCTATAATTGTGATGCTTGTATAGTGGGGATTAGTGGAGACCCTAAAGTCCTTTTGCCCTTGATTTTCTGTAAACTTCATTCTCCTCCCCTCCCTCCCCACTGACCCCATGAGTTCTGTGCCTCCAGCATGTTAAATCACCTCTAGCCCTCGTCATGGAAGAAGAGAAACAGCCATCTTTGGTGAACAGATTGAGGTCAGCCCTGGGAATAGAGCCTGAGTCTAACAGTCTCCCAAGCCCAGAAAAAGCCATGTTCACAGAGTAGCAATGGTCAAAATAGTTTACAACTGTGTACTTCTTGCAAGTTTACAAATTATTCTATCGAAATCATTATGTGTCATCCTTATTATAGTTACTTGATCCACATAAATTAAGCCTGGAGGTACATAGGGAAGGTATCATTTTGATCATTTTCCAGATGAAGTAAATTAGTTTCAGCAGGATTGGATACTGCCAAGAGCCAGGATTCCAAATCAGGGTTCCTGACTCCAAATCTAGTGTTCTTTTCCTTTCACATATTATCCGTTCCTCCTACTATGAAAGAAGGAGTTGACCCGTTTGGTACTGTTTCAAAGAATCAGGAATAGGGGACAGAAATTATGGAAAAATAGATGTCAATATATAAACAAAAAGGTCTTAGCCAAGAGGTTTAACCATAGTGGGCTGCTTCAAGAATGAGGGAGCTCCCCAATAACAGGTAGTAAAGACTGAAAGATTGCTTGCTGAGAATGTTGAGGAGAGGATTCAAATCTGGAAGGGAGCCAAGGACAGATAACTTCTGAGGCTGCCATTGACAGGCCTCTGAATCACCCAGCTCTTCTTGTAATTGGCCTGTAAGCCACCAGACAGAGGCCAAGTTCTTTTTTTATTTTTTTCCCTGATCTCAATCCAGCTAGTTAACTTCACCAATGAGTGGGCAGTTTTCTAAGCCTTGTTGTCTAAGCTGAAATACCTGTTTCCTCTCATCCTCTCTTCCAAGAACAACACCCTGGGCTCTATAGCATTTGTCTGACATGTTCCTTTTGTTTCCCTTTCTCTTGTTTATCCCCATTGAGACTTAGCTTATGGAACGGGACAGGTATAAAATATTGTCATCTCTTCTTCCTGCTTTACCTTTGCTCTCTTTCCCGCTGTACTTCCTCCCCACTGCCAGCCCCAATTCTCTCTACCCCCTCACCAAGCCAGCCTGGAGCTCCACAGCATGGCCTCAAGGTTTCCAAAATAGTGATTTCCTCTTTAGCACATCCCATCTTTCTTCCACCCATTTACTCTGACTTTAAGATTCCCTGGTATCTTCATAACATCCACCTGAGGTGATTAGATTAAGAGCTCTCCTCAAATTTTAAATGGGGTAATCAAGGACCCAAAGAGAGGATGAGCCAGTTCCTCTACAATGGGGGTTGACAAATTTTTCTGTAAAGGGTTGGATTATAGATATTTTAGGCTTTGAGGGTCACTGTATCATTTCTCCTTCACCTCCTTCTCTTACAATTCTTTTTTTAAAAATTCTATTTTATTTTATTATGTTATGTTAGTCACATTAGTTTTTTTTTTTTTTTTTAATAATGTATTATTTGTTTCAAAGGTACAGGTCTGTGATTCAACAGTCTTACACAATTCACAGTGCTCACCATAGCACATACCCTCCCCAATGTCTATCACCCAGCCACCCCATCCCTCCCACCCCCCACCACTCCAGCAACCCTCAGTTTTTTTCCTGAGATTAAGAATTCCTCATATCAGTGAGGTCATATGATACATGTCTTTGTCTGATTGACTTATTTCGCTCAGCATAATACCCTCCAGTTCTATCCATGTCGTTGCAAATGGCAAGAATTCATTCCTTTTGATGGCTGCATAATATTCCATTGTATATATATACCACCTCTTCTTTATCCATTCATCTGTCGATGGACATCTTGGCTCTTTCCACAGTTTGGCTATTGTGGACATTGCTGCTATAAACATCGGGGTGCATGTACCCCTTCGGATCCCTACATTTGTATCTTTGGGGTAAATACCCAGCGGTGCAATTGCTGGATCATATGGTCACATTAGTTTTTGATGTAGTGTTCCATGATTCATTGTGTATAACACCCAGTGCCCCATGCAATACGTACCCTCCTTAATACCCATCACTGGGCTAACACATGCCCCCAATCCCCTCCCCCCAAAACCCTCAGTTTGTTTCTCAGAGTCCATAGACTTTCATGTTTTGTCTCCCCTTCCGATTCCCCCCCCCTTCATTTTTCCCTTCCTTATCCTAATGTCCTCCATGCTATTCCTTATTTTCCATGAATAAGTGAAACCATATGACAATTGACTTTCCCTGCTTGACTTATTTCACTTAGCATAATCTCTTCCAGTCCCATCAATGTTGATGCAAAAGCTGGGTATTCATCCTTTCTGATGGCTGAGTAATATTCCATTGTATATATGGACCACATCTTCTTTATCCATTAATCTGTTGAAGGGCATCTCAGCTCTTTCCACAGTTTGGCTATTGCACACATTGCTGCTATGAACATTGGGGTGCATCTGGACCTTCTTTTCACTACATCGGTGTCATTGGAGTAAATACCCAGGAGTGCAATTGCTGGGTCATAGGGTAGCTCTATTTTTAACTTTTTGAGGAAACTCCATACTGTTTTCCAAAGTGGCTGTACCAACTTGCATTCTCACCAACAGTGTAAGAGGGTTCCCCTTTCTCCACAACCTCTCCAGCATTTGTTTTGTGCCTTGTCAATTTTTGCCATTCTAACTGGTGTAAGGTGGTATGTCAATGTGGTTTTGATTTGAATTTCCCTAATGGTTAATGATAATGAACATGTTTTCATGTGTATGTTAGCCATTTGTACATTTTTCTTTTAAGATTTTATTTATTTGACAGAGAGAGACACAGAGGGAACACAAGCAGGGGGAGTGGGAGAGAGAGAAGCAGGCTCCCCACTGAGCAGGGAGCCAGATGTGGGGCTCGATCCCAGGACCCTGGGATCATGACCTGAGCCGAAGGCAGATGCTTAACCATCTGAGCCACCCAGGTGCCCCTGTACATTGTTTTTTTAAGAAGTGTCTGTTCATGTCTTCTGCTCATTTTTTGGCTTCATTATTTGTTTGAGAAGTTCTTTATAGATCTTGGATATCTGCTCTTTGTCTGTACTGTCATTTGTAAATATCTTCTTCCGTTCTGCGGGTTGCTTCTTTGTTTTGTTGACTGTTTCCTTTGCTGTGCAGAAACTTTTTATATTGATGAAACCCTAAAAGTTCATTTTCACTTTTGTTTCACTAGCCTTTGGAGATGTATCTTGAAAGAAGTTGCTGTGGCCGATGTTGAAGAAGTTACTGCCTACAATCTTCTCTAGGATTTTGATGGATTCCTGTCTCACATTGAGGTCTTTCATCCATTTTGAGTTTATCTTTGTGTATGGTGTTAGAGAATGGTCAAATTTCATTCTTTTGTATAGAGCTGTACAATTTTCCCAGCACCTTTTATTGAAGAGACTGTCTTTTTTTCACTGAATATTTATTCCTGCTTTGTCAAAGATTATTTGACCATAGAGTGGAGGGTCCATTTCTGGGCTCTCTAATCTGTTCCATTGGTCTATATGTCTGCTTTTATGTCAGTACCATGTTGTCTTGGTGATCACTACTTTGTAATATAACTTGAAATCAGGCAACGTGATGTCCTCAGGTTTGTTTTTCTTTTACAACATTTCCTTGGTGATTTGGGGTCTTTTCTGGTTCCATACAAATTTAAGGATTGTTTGTTCCAGCACTTTGAAAATTGTCATTGTAATTTTGATCAGGATGGTGTTGAAGGTAAAAGATTGCTCTGGCAGCATAAACATTTTAACAATGTTTATTCTTCCAATCCATGAGCATGGAATATTTTCCCATCTTTTTGTGTCTTCTTCAATTTCTTTCAAAAGTGTTCTGTAGTTCCTAGGGCATAGATCCTTTACCTCTTTTGATATGTTTATTCTGAGATATCTTATGGTTTTTTCTCTTTCTACAGTTACATTGTTGGTGTATAAGAAAGAAACTGATTTCTGTGCATTGATTTTGTATCCTGACACATTACTGAATTGCTGTATGATTTCTAGTAATTTGTTGGTGGAGTCTTTTGGGTTTTCCACAGAAATTATCATGTCATCTGCGAAGAGAGAGTTTGAATTCTTCTTTGCCAATTTGAATACCATTTCTTTCTTTTTGTTGTCTGATTGTTGTTGCTAGAACTTCTACTTCTATGTTGAACAATAGTGGCAAGAATGGGCATCCTTGTCGTGTTCCTGATCTTAAGGGAAAGGCTCTCAGCTTATCCCCATGGAGGATGATATTTGCTGTAGGTTTTTCATAGATGGATTTTATGAAATTGAGAAAGGTTCCCTCTATTCCTATGCTCTGAAGAGTTCTAATCAGGAATGGATGCTGTATTTTGTCAGCTGCTTTTTCCTGTGTCAATTGAGAGGACCATATGGTTCTTCTCCCTCCTCTTATCAATGTGTTCTATCACATTGTTTGATTTGTGAATGTTGAACCACACTTGCATCCCAGAAATAAATACCACCTGTTCGTGGTGGATAATCTTTTTAATGTATTGTTGGATCTTATTACGTAGCATTTTGTTGAGAATTTGGGAATCCATATTCATCAGGGATATTGGTCTGAAATTCTTCTTTTTGATGGGGTCTTTGCCTGGCTTGGGGATTAAGGTAATGCTGGCCTTATAGAATGAGTTTGGAAGTTTTCCTTCTGTTTCTATTTTTTGAAAACTTCAGAAGAAGAGGTATTATTTCTTCCTTGAATGTTTGGTAGAATTCCCCAGGGAATCCATCAGGCCTTGGACTTTTGTTTTTTGGGAGGTTTTTGATCACTGCTTCAATCTCCTTACTGGTTATTGGCCTATTCAGGTTGTCGATTTCTTCCTGTTTCAGTCTTGGTAGTTTATAGGTTTCCAGGAAGGCATCCATTCCTTCCAGGTTCCTTAATTTATTGGCATATAGGTGTTGACAATACTTTCTGATAATTGTTTGTATTTCCTTGGTGTTAGTCGTGATCTCTCCCCTTTCATTCATAATTTTATTAATTTGGGTCCTTTCTCTTTTCTTTTGAATAAGGCTGGCCAGTGGTTTATCGATCTTATTATTTCTTTCAAAGAAACTGCTTCTAGTTTCCTTGATCTGCTCTACTGTATTTCTCATTTCTAATTCATTGATTTCTGCTCTAATCTTAATTAATCTTAATTTCTCTTCTAATGCGTGGCTTAGGCATTATTTGTTTTTTCTCCAGTTCTTTAAGGTGTAAGGTTAGTTTGTATATTCAGGATTTTTCTTTTTTTTTTTTTTTTAAGTGAGGCTTGGATGGCTATGTATTTTCCCCTTAGGACCGCCTTTGCTGTAACGCATAGGTTTTGGACTGATGTCTTTTCATTGTCATTTTTTTCCATGAGTTGTTTAAATTCTTCTTTGATTTCCTAGTTGACCCAAACATTCTTAAGCAGAGCGGTCTTTAGCTTCCAAGTGTTTGAATTTCTTCCAAATTTTTTCTTCTGATTGAGTTCCAGTTTTAAAGCATTAAGGTCTGAGAATATTCAGGGAATAATCTCAATCTTTGGGTATCAGTTGAGACCTGATTTGTGACCCAGTATTTGGTCTATTCTCGAGAACGTTCCATGTGTGCTCAAGAAGAATGAATTTTCTGTTGTTTTAGGGTGGAATATTCTGTATATATCTATGTGGTCCATCTGGTCCTGTGTGTCATTCAAAGTTCTTGTCCTTGTTCATTTTCTGCTTAGATGAACTATCTATTGCTGAGAGTGGAGAATTGAAGTCTTCTACAATTAACATATCATTATCAATATGACTCTTTATTTTGGTTGACAGTTGGCTTATATAGTTGACTGCTCCCATGTTGGGGGCATAGATATTTACACTTGTTAGATCTTCTTCCTGGATAGACCCTTTAAGCATGATATAGTGTCCTTCTGTGTCTCTTACTACAGTCTTTAGCTGAAAATCTAATTTGTCTGATATGAGAATTGCTACAGCACTTTTCTTTTGAGGTTCGTTGGCATGAAAGATGGATCTCCATCCCTTCGCTTTTAGTTTGGATGTATCTTTAGGTTCAAAATGAGTCCCTTGTAGACAGCATATGGATGGGTCCTGTCTTTTTATCCAATCTGCAACCCCGTGCCATTTTATGGGAGCATTTAGGCCGTTCACCTTGACAGTGATTATTGAAAGATATGATTTTATTGTCATCATGTTGCTTGTTAAGTCCTTCTTTCTATAGATTGTCTCTGTAAATTTCTGTTCTGTATCACTCTTGGGGTCTTTCTCCTTTTATAGAACCCCCCTTAATACTTCTTGCAGGGCCGGTTTAGTGGTCACATATTCTTTCATTTTCTGCCAGTCCTGGAAGCTCTGCATCTCTCCATCAATTCTAAATGAAAGCCTTGCCAGATAAAGTATTCTTGGCTGCATGTTCTTCTCATTGAGTATCCTGAATATGTCTTGCCAGGCCTTTCTGGCTTGCCAGGTCTCTGTGGACAGGTCTGACGTTATTCTGATATTCCTCCCTCTGTACGTAAGGAATCTCTTCCCCCTAACTGCCCTTAGGATGGTTTCCTTGGTTCTAAGATTTGGGGGATTTACTCTTATATGCTAGGGTGTTGGCCTGTTCTCCTTGATCTTGGGAGTGGTCCTCTCTGCTTCTAGGACACGAATATTTGTTTAATTCCCCAGATTAGGGAAGTTCTCAGCTACAATTTGCTCAAATATATCTTCTAGTTCTCTCTCTCTCTCCACCCCCTCAGGGATCCCTATAATTCTGACATAGGATTGTTTCATGGTGTCACTTATTTCTCTAATTGTTTTCATGGATTTTAAGCTGTTTTTCCCAGGCCTCCTCATTTTCCTTCTTTTCTATCAGTTTGTCTTCTAGATCACTAATTTGTTTTTCTGCCTTGTTTACTCTAGCTGTTGGAGTATCTAGATTAGATTGGATCTCACTGATAGCATTTTTAAGTTCTGCCAGTTCAGCTCTCATTTCTGCCCTTAGAGACTCTATGTTGCCATTAATCGATTTCTCCATTCTAGCTATCGTCTTCATAACTGTTACCCTGAAGTCCATTTCTGATATCTTGCTTATATCTGTATTCATTTGTAAATCTGTGGCAGAATTCAGAGTCTCTGAGTCTTTCCTATTTTGGGTGTTCCTCTTCTTAGTCATTCTTTGAGAGGTGGCTGAGGGAATGTACAGTATCCAAATTATTGACCATAATCCAAGGAAGATGCACCTGTTTTATAGGGACCTTAGGGTGTCAGCCTCTTTTTCTTTCAGCCTGTCTTCTGGGGGAGGGCCCTGCCTCACTGTTACTCAGGCAACCCTGTTTGGGCAGATTTTCCCTGCCCCCTGTGTGTGCAGAGGGATGGGCTCAGTGAAAACCGGTTTTGGGGGGCTTTTTTCTCTGGCAGCTTTCCCTGGTGGCTTTCTGCATCTCTTCCGAGAGTCAGAGCAGAAGAGTCTGTTGCTCTGAGGGTTGGAACCCTCTGCTTCAGAATAGAGAGAGGTCATTGTCTGTTTTTCAGGAAGCTCTCCAGTCCACACTGTCTCCGTTTCTGTCAGTGCTGCTAAAACCACAGCGTCCTGGGTTGTGCACCCCACAGCAGAACTCCCAGGCCTCACTTCCAGGTCTGGGCATTCTGCCTTTTGTGCTTCTAAAACTGCCAGCTGCCCCCAGTCCACATGCACACCCCCCACCCCAAGCAGCTCCAGGTTTCAGTCTGGGTGGCTGCCATAAAGTCCTTTCTCCATTGATACTGGTCTGTGAGTCTGTGCCTGTCCCCAGTGTGGGAGGCTTTTGCACTCTGGCAGTGCAGGATCCCGAAAGTTCCCCCTGTTTATTTTCTGATATCTGCCCTCAGAATCATGACTCCCTGATTCATACCTTGAAACCAACTGCCAGTGATATTCTGTAGAGATCAAGATATATCTTCTTACATTGCAGGCTGATTCCGTAGGTGTTCAGAGTGGTCTGGTATATATCCAGCTCAATTCAGGGACTAATTGGAATAGAGTCCCCTACTCCTCCCTTACAATTCTTTAAAAATAAAAAATCATTCTTTACATGCGGGCCTTCCAAAAACAGGTCCCTGGATGGATTTGGCCCAAACTCTTCAGTTTTCCAACTCCCATTGTAGTGAAATCTCTGTCTAGTGCTCAACAACCTTCACTGTCAAGAAATTCTCAACATCCAACTTTTGTCCCTTGTGGTGCTGTTTAAGATCATTTACCCTTGGTAAAAAAAAAAAAAAAAAAATCTGTAAAAAGTTTATTGTTGTTATTCTTGTTTCCCAAAGTGCTCATCCCCTGCTGCTCTTGCCCATTTCTCAGATTTTTGTTTACTACCCTTCTTTCCCACACCCCCAACAGCAGCATACCTTGATTTTTTCCTCACTTTTCCCTCTCCTATCTACCCACAAAACCATTTCTGAGGAAACCAAACTATAAGCAATAGAAAGTGAAACTTGTGAGTGATTCAGGAGCCACAGTCTATGTTATGTTCAGACTGTTGTCTGAATTCTATTAGGCTCTGAACCTATGGGTGGCAGTGAGCTGGGTTACCAGACTGAACTCCGAGGCTCCTTGCTATTAATTCCCCCGGATCTCTCCATGATTTTTTTTCAGGCCTCTCTCTTTTCTCATTTAATTTCTTGCCACCCAGGCTGTCAGAAAAGCATGACATTTTATTCTATATTCCCTACCTTTTTCCTTTTTAAAAAATAAGCACAAAAACTCCACTGATGTTTTTTGGAGGTTTTCAAAAGTAAGAAAACATATATATTAGGTGCCTACTATGTAATAAGTTCTGTGCTAGATACCTCCTACTTATCAACTTTAAGAATCATCACAAAGAAATTATTATTATCTTAATTTTCCACATGGTGAAACTGAGGCTTAGAAAGGTAGGATGATTTACCTGGAATCACAGAGCTAACACGTAATAGAGCTAGGGGTTTCCCCCTACTATTTGGTTAAATCATATGAAATTGCTTTTTTGTTGGTCAATGATGGTCTAATATTGGGAAATCCATGTTTCAATCTAATAGAATGTAAAATCCATGAGGATAGGGGTGTTTTTCTCTTTTCTTTGTTGTTACATCTGAATAGCCTTGACTAGTGCTTGACCTATAATAGTGGCTCAATACATATTTGTTGAATTAGTGAATGGAAAGTTTTGTTTGTTTTTAAGGTACACACCTTTTTCTCTAAGGTTATGTATCCCAAACATCAGTCATTTTTTTAACATCTCCAATATTTTGCCATATCGACATACTTATATACCTTTGAAAATAATCTAATGGGTGTTGATCATATCTCAGTGAGTGTATGCCACCTTTTGGATACTGCTGCTTTTAATACCTGCCTGGCTACAGAGGGTGTGGGAAGAGGAGTGAATAAATGTAGCAAAACAAAACAAAAAGTTACCAGAGTTATTAAAAGGCCTAAGATGTAAATGGTCCTCAGGGCAAACAGCAAATGAAGATACATCTATTCAAGAAAAAAATATGAAAATTTAGTAAGAAAGGTGAGAATTTGTGAACTAAGACCATTATTTCCCTTCTCTCAGCTCAGAGAGGTAGAGACCCCACTTCATACTCCTGTAGCCAAGAACAGACAGTTTCTTCTCCTTCTAGTTCCTGGTTGGAAAGCTTTATTCTCAAGAGGAGCAGAATGTCAGCATTTTTCATCCTTTCCCCAGCTACCTATTGCTGAGACTAAATACCAAGGAAAATATGGTTAAGAGGTGGGGCTTCCTCGTGCCACACAGCCTCTAGTTGTAGAACAGAGGCTGTATCTTGGGCACTTGTCATTTTGCCCTTAAGGTTATGGTTCCACACCAGAAACAAGTTGAGAAAACCATATGCCCTCCTCCCCACCAGTGCTTTTCTCCTAGAATAGAGGTGTCATTCAGACAGAAGCTTGCCACTAGCCCCAGAGCCCTGTTTCAGAGATTGTGCCAGGGAGAGAAGAAGTCCATAAACAGAACATTCCTAATCTCTTCCCAAAGGAATTAATGCCATTTTTTAAAGAAAGCATGGAGAGGTTAAAAACTAAGGGCAAGAAAGCATGGAGAAATTAAAAACTAAGGTCACTCTCAAGAACAGTAGAGATCGTGGTGGAAGGCATTTGTAGGAGATTCAAGATATAGACACTGCTGTAAGCCAGCTAGTTTACAGATGACAACTGGGGAGTAAGATAGTTGGCACGAGCCCTCTGGGATCAGAACAAATATCAAACACTGACTTCAGAAACCATTTCTTCAGAGGAAACACAATTTGACTGGATTAGTTTGTAGAGCAATTTATGCCCCTGAGCATTGTTAAAAAAAAAATTGGTAATCAGCCAGTTGTCAAACATATGGGCAGTTCACAAATATGTGGCAATTAAACTACGTACCTAAATAAACAATGAGCAAAAAGGAAATGAGAAAATGTTTTGATATGAATGAAAATTAAGATATAACATGTCAAAACTTATAGAATGCAGTCCTTAGATGGAAATTTATAGTTGCAACATGCCTATATTAAGAAAGAAAAAGTAGGGGGGGCGGAGCAAGATGGCGGAGGAGTAGGAGACCTGGATTTCGTCTCCTCTCAGGAATTCAGCTGGATAGGGATCAAATCATTCTGAACACCTACAAACTCAACAGGAGATCGAAGAAAAGAAGAGCAACAACTCTCTCATCAGAAAAGCGACCACTTTCTGGAAGGTAGGACGTGCGGAGAAGTGAATCCGAGGCGATATTCGGGAGGATAGATGGTGGGGGAGGGGCCTCCATCGGCCGCTTCTGGCAAGTGATAGAACCACGGAGCACAAAATTGGAACTTTTAAAAGTCTGCTCCGCCGAGGGACGTCACTCTGGTGGCTAAGCGGGGGGTGGAACCCACCGGGACAGTGTGGTCTCAGGACCCTCGGGGTCACAGAAAGACCGGGGGTGCCTGAGTGCGGCAGAGCTCCCAGGTAATGGAGCAGGGAAGCCGGCTGCAGAGGCGGAGCCCAGGCGCGGGCTCTCAGCTCGGGGTTGCCATAAACCATGATCCGCGGCACAGTCGGGGCCCTGCTCCTCCAGCAGGGACCCAACAAGCGGCAGATCCGGGGAGACTCACCTTCCTTCCCCGGGAGGAGCCGCGCGGGAGCACACTGCGGGAATCTGCTGGGTTTGGAGACTCCACCCGGGGTCGGGTGCCAGAGATAGAGGCGCGTGGTCGCAGGCCGGGTGAGCACGGAGTGCGGCCAGAGAGCGGGGAGACGGGAGTGACTGGCGGCTTTTCTCTGGGGGCTCACTGAGGAGCGGGGCCCCGAGTTCTCGGCTCCTCCGGAGAGGAGATTGGGAGGCCGCCATTTTCACTCCCCGCCTCCAAAGCTGTACGGAAAGCTCACAGGGAACAAAAGCCCCGGAGAGCAAACCCGAGCAGATTACTTAGCCGGGAGGGGGCAAGGGCGGGGCAATTCCTCCTCCGGCAGAGACATTTGGAAACCACGGCAACAGGCCCCTCCCCAGAAGATCAGCGAGAACAGCCAGCCAAGACCAAGTTTACCGATCAATGAGAACGGCAGAACTCCAGCGCTAGGGGACTACTGCACATAGAATTCACGGCTTTTTTACCATGATTCTTTAGTCTTTTAAAGTTAATTTTTTTTAACTGTCTTTTTGTCTTATTATTTCTTTTTGAATTTTTATTTTTCCCTTTTTCAACCAACATCTTATAAATCCCTTTAAAAAAAAAAATTTTTATTTTTAATTTTTAGAATCATATTCTATCCCTTCATAGTAGTTACCCATGTTTTTGGCTTATATATATATAAGTTGTTCTCTCTTTAAAATTTTGAGATAGTTTCTTCTAACAGATTAAAATATACCCTAAATCTCTAGTATATGGTGCTTTCTATTCCCCTGCCTGATCACATCCTCTCCCTTTTTTTCCCTCTTTTTCTTTTTTCTTTTTTTAAATCCTCTTCTTTCTTTTTTCAAACAACTTCTTATCAATTCCTTTTATAACATTTTTTATAATTTCCATTTTTACAGTCATATTCCATCCCTTCATCATATCAACCCTTATTTTTGTACATATATAAGTTTTTCTTTCTTTAAAATTTTGGGAGGCACTTTCTTCTACAAGACCAAAATACACCCCAAATCTAGTGTGTGGCACTGATCTATATACCAGCCTGATCATATTTGATCACATTCTGGTTTTCCTTTTGTTGTTGTTGTTTTGTTTTGTTTGTTTTTGTTTTTATCTTTCTTTTTTTTTTCTTTTTCTTTTTTCTCTCTTTCCCTTTCTTATCCCACTGCTTCAGGTCTTTTATGATTTGTTTAGAGTATATTTTCTGGGGACGCGGTTACTCTGCTAGCATTTTGTTCTCTCATTAATCTATTCTCCTCTGCACAAAATGACAAGACGGAAAAAATCACCTCAACAAAAAGAACAAGAGGTAGTACCGACTGCCAGGGACCTACTCAATACGGACATTAGTATGATGTCAGATCTAGAGTTCAGAATCATCACTTTAAAGATACTACCTGGGCTTGAAAAAAATATGGCAGTTATTAGAGAAACCCTTTCTGGAGAAGTAAAAGAGCTAAAATCCAACCAAGTAGAAATCAAAAAGGCTATTAATGAGGTGCAATCAAAAATGGGGGTGCTAACTGCTAGAATAAATGAGGCAGAAGAGAGAATCAGTAATATAGAAGATGAAATGATGGAAAATAAAGAAGCTGAGAAAAAGAGAGATAAACAACTACTGGATCACGAGGGCAGAATTCGAGAGATAAGTGATACCATAAGACGAAACAACATTAGAATAATTGGGATCCCAGAAGAAGAAGAAAGAGAGAGAGGGCCAGAAGGTATAATGGAGCAAATTATAGCAGAGAACTTCCCTAATTTGGGGAAAGAAACAGGCATGAAAATCCAGGAAGCACAGAGAACCCCTCTCAAAATCAATAAAAATAGGTCAACTCCCCGACATCTAATAGTAAAACTTACCAGTCTCATAGACAAAGAGAAAATCCTGAAAGCAGCTCGGGAGAAGAGATATGTAACCTACAATGGTAGAAACATTAGATTGGCAACAGACCTATCCACAGAGACCTGGCAGGCCAGAAAGGACTGGCAGGATATATTCAGAGCACTAAATGAGAAAAATATGCAGCCAAGAATACTCTATCCAGCTAGGCTGTCATTGAAAATTGAAGGAGAGATAAAAAGCTTCCAGGACAAACAAAAATTAAAGGAATTTGCAAACACAAAACCAGCCCAGAAGGAAATCTTGAAAGGGGTCCTCTAAGCAAAGAGAGACCCTAAAAGCAACATAGACCAGAAAGGAACACAGACAATATACAGTAACAGTCACCTTACAGGGAATACAATGGCACTAAATTCCTATCTTTCAATAGTTACCCTGAATGTAAATGGGCTAAACGCCCCAATCAAAAGACACAGGCTAACAGACTGGATTAAAAAACAAGATCCATCGATATGCTGTCTGCAAGAGACTCATTTTAGAACCAAAGACACCCTCAGATTGAAAGTGAGGGGGTGGAAAACCATTTACCATGCTAATGGACACCAAAAGAAAGCTGGGGTGGCAATCCTTATATCAGACAAAGTAGATTTTAAACCAAAGACTGTAATAAGAGATGAGGAAGGACACTATATCATACTTAAAGGATCTATCCAACAAGAAGATCTAACAATTGTAAATATCTATGCCCCTAACATGGGAGCAGCCAATTATATAAGGCGATTAATAACAAAAGCAAAGAAACACATCGACAACAATACAATAATAGTGGGGGACTTTAACATCCCCCTCACTGAAATGGAAAGATCGTCTAAGCAAAAGATCAACAAGGAAATAAAGACTTTAAATGACACACTGGACCAAATGGACTTCACAGACATATTCAGAACATTCCACCCCAAAGCAACAGAATACACATTCTTCTCTAGTGCCCATGGAACATTCTCCAGAATAGATCACATCCTAGGTCATAAATCAGATCTCAACCGGTACCAAAAGATTGGGATCATTCCCTGCCTATTTTCAGACCACAATGCTTTGAAACTAGAACTCAATCACAAGAGGAAAGTCGGAAAGAACTCAAATACATGGAGGCTAAGGAGCATCCTACTGAAGAATGAATGGGTCAACCAGCAAATTAAAGAAGAATTAAAAAAAATACATGGAAACCAATGAAAATGAAAACACAACTGTTCAAAATCTTTGGGATGTGGCAAAGGCAGTCCTAAGAGGAAAGTATATAGCAATACAAGCCTTTCTCAAGAAACAAGAAAGGTCTCAAGTACACAACCTAACCCTACACCTAAAGGAGCTGGAGAAAGAACAGCAAATAAAGCCTAAACCCAGCAGGAGAAGAGAAATCATAAAGATCAGAGCAGAAATCAATGAAATAGAAACTAAAAGAACAGTAGAACAGATCAACGAAACTAGGAGCTGGTTCTTTGAAAGAATTAACAAGATTGATAAACCCTTGGCCAGACTTATCAAAAAGAGAAAGGGAATGACCCAAATCAACAAAATCATGAATGAAAGAGGAGAGATCACCACCAACACCAAAGAAATACAAACAATTATAAGAACATATTATGAGCAACTCTATGCCAGCAAATTAGATAACCTGGAAGAAATGGAGGCATTCCCAGAGATGTATCAACTACCAAAACTGAACCAGGATGAAATAGAAAACCTGAACAGACCTATAAGCACTAAGGAAATTGAAGCAGTCATCAAAAATCTCCCAAAAAACAAAAGCCCAGGGCCAGATGGCTTCCCAGGGGAATTCTACCAAACCTTTCAAGAAGAATTAATACCTATTCTTCTGAAACTGTTCCAAAAAATAGAAACGGAAGGAAAACTTCCAAACTCATTTTATGAGGCCAGCATTACCTTGATCCCAAAACCAGACAAAGACCCCATCAAAAAGGAGAATTACAGACCAATATCC